>NW_007729116.1:94696-169719 GCF_000696425.1 Galeopterus variegatus
CATCTGTTATGCTCTGTGTTTGGCATTGAGAACAAAGGGACAAACAGAACACACACAAGACTGGCCCTCAAATGGCTTATTGTTTCTTAGGGAAAGACACACAAATATTTAAATAAGCACATGTGCTAAAACACCATAAATACTGGGATAGACCCACGTATTTAGTATAATGGTAGCATATTATAGTAGTGGAGTTGAGCTGCCTTTAAAAATCCAGTATGGTTGGAAGGGGTGATGGGGGAGGGATTTAAACCTAGAAATCCAAGAGGCCAAAAATAAATTCAAAGTATATGCAATACTTTTAAAGTCCCATGTGAATAATTGGGGACGTTCTGAACTACCTCAAAGAACAAATATGAAGATTCAGTTAAGAAATTTTTTGAGTATCTTGCATCTTGGGAAGAAATAAGTATAAATTGAAAGCATTATAGTGTTTGTACAATTAGCTAAGTATAATATCCAGAGCCCTGGTGAATGCCTCTATTTCCTTGGGAAGTTTATAGCATGATACTCAAGATTTTAAGGAAACCACTCAACAGTGACAATTTCTTTCACAGGTTTGTTAGAATCAGAAGAGATTGCGTATCACAATATCGACATGTAATATATCTCATATTACATATAAGTATATTTTATATTAGATATCAAACATTATATAGATATATTTATATTAAAAGATTTTGTAGAATCTAGGGTACCATATGAAGATTAGCAGATGTCGTGACTGTATTACTGTTAACCTTATTTTTGTTTTGGCTAACTCTAAAACAGAGGTCAACAAATTATGGCCCATGAGCAAAATCTGGTCCACAGAGGGACAAATCTATTACATACTGCCCATGGCTTTTATGCCCTCACAGCAGAGTTAAATAGTTGAGAAGGTGAGAACACAGGGACAAACAGAACACACATGAGCAATATCATCAATCTATTTTTTCAAAAAAAATTTTTTTTGGTCATTTGGTTTTTTTGCAGAAAACCAATTCCAGGGAAAAGGGGTTCTGTGATCAGATAAATGGAAACACTATGTACTGTATTCTCCTCTGGGAGATTTATAATGCAGCATGTCATATAAAAACTTGGAGAAGTCCTGTAAATATATATATATATATATTTATGTTTATTTCCTAAACTTAATTGCACATTTTTTTTCTTGAGCAACATGTATTAGCGAATATGGCAGATACAGTAGACTGGCCACGTAAGAGCAGCTCACTTCTCCTGTGCCTTCAGTAGCACAGGGAAAACAGCAAACACTGTACAGTTCAGCCTCCCTGTGTCTAACCTTGGCCATGTGCCACGGTAATGGCCAATAAGAGGTAGAACTCTGGGAGGTATGTGCCCTTGCAGAATAAACAAGCAAGGCCTCACTGACAGGGAGTCCCTTTTCTCCTTTCCTGGTTGCCTTTTCCCTCCCCTTGCTTCTTGGCCAGAAGTCAGAGGCACAACAGCTACCCTGTGATTCTAAGGCCAATGGATGAAGACAAAGCCGTATAAGCTGAGGATGGTGGAACAGAAAGATGACAAGTTTAAATCTCCACGTCAGTCCCTGAGACAGTGTACTAACCAGAACTGCCTACTCCTGGACTTCTTATTGCATTAAATAAATAAACCCTTTCTGTTTATAGCAGCGTAGTAAGTAAGCAGTTCTCAGACTTTAATAGGTTTATGAATCACCTGGGGATTTGTTAAAATGCAAATTCTGATTCAGTGTCTTGGCTGGGGCCCCTAACCAGCTCCCAAAAGATGCCAGTGCTGGTCAATGAATCACACATTGAGTGGCAAGGTAATAGAGTTTTCTGTAATTTGCAGCAAAACACCATCATAACTGATATATCCTCTGGAATTCATCTTCTGGAGAACACACACTGAGAAATTCTGAGGATTTTCACTGTCATGCTCCCTATTACCACAGAATAGTTAGAAGGTGCTCTCCTCCTGGGGTACCATTTAGACATTCTAAATTTCTTTCCTATATCATTTCTCATACCATATATTTCTTACTATGGCCTATGAGGGAGTGTCAAAGCTATAGTGAGCCATTGTTCACAAAGAAATGAAATTTCTCCTAGATGTCCCCAGTATAGCTGTAAATGGTAATGAAGAGACCACAGTTGTCATCCATGGGGGATTGGTCCCAGGATCACCGTGGATATCAAAATCCACAGATGCTCAAGTCCCCCAATTGTCCCTCTATATCCACAGGTTCTGCATCTGGAGATTCAACCAACAGAGGTTGAAAAATACTCTGAGGGTTGGTTGAGTCCCTAGATGCAGAGCTGCAGAAACAGAGGGCTGACTGTATCTCTTTAACAACATAGAATGATAGATTCCTTAAAGATTTACCCAATCCTTTATTTACAGGTAAGGAATCTTAGGTCAAGAGAGGGCAACTTATTTCTCAAGTCCCACAGGGAACGGAAGAAGGGGGAGCGTGGAGATAGGTGAGATTATACCTGTGTGTCCAGGTTTCAGAGCATAAATCTCTACAATCGATCTCCCCCTTTGCATAGAAAAACCTTTCAAAACAAAATATAGAAAATATACACTACTTAATGACAGTGTGCACCTTACATTGTATATACATGAGATAGCAAGAGGAAAATGTCAAGTTTACAATTCCAAACTTTTCTTATTGCCTGTGTTTTAGGCGACAGCAAAGTCAGCCATTTTATTTCTCATCATGATTAACCCAGAGCGTTAGCAAATCCACAATCTATTTAAAGATCTGTGAAGAAGGTTTTCCTGATTCTTTCTCTAACATATAGAACCACTTGACCTAATTGGAGTTTTGGGAGTTTCTATACCTTTCTTCATCTTTTCATGATAAACTATGGTTTTAACGATGGGTGTGTGAATTTGCTGAAGTATTCCATACATTCTTTATTAATTAAAGAAAAAGGTTTCATCTTAGGTATTGAGAGTTGGGCTAACGTAGCTGAAATGTTCTATTTTTTTCTTTTTAATAATTGGTATTAAAGAAGGAATACAGCTTTAGATTTTAAGTGCTATCACAGACAGGAGGAAGCTAACATGTTAAGTGTTGTGACGTGCAAAGGAAGAGTTCAGGGGCCAGCGGCAGTGACGTTGTCTCGCTCCAGTCTGACTGCCCACCCACGCCCCTGCTCCCCCACGGGCTCTCAGCACACATGCTGCTCGTGCCTTCAGTGGCTGTCAGTGCTCACAGTGTTTGCTGGGATCCTTTCATTAGTTATTGGCCAATTTCATTTTGCGTTTGTATGATAATCTTGATTCAAAGCTCAGGTAACTGAGGGCAAATTTAAAGGTGATTTCCTCAAGGCCATAAGGCCAGGCCATGGCATTCTCTAAAAATAGTCATTGAAGTTTCTTAATCTTTGTCGTCATCAATGATTCTAACACAATTTTTGTGAATTTCCATCCAAAGACTCTTTAATGGGGTAAGTAAGCACTTACCTACACAGGTAGAAGTTGCAGAGGCAAGCAAGTCCACAGATCTGGATTTAGTCTCAGCTTAGCCCCTCAATGGAAATTCAGAAAAGCCCCTTTTGCTCTACAGTACTTAATTTTATCACCTGTAATCTTGAGATATGCGGTAGACTGAATAATGGTCCCCCCACAAAGGCTTTTATGTCCTAATCCCTAAAACCTGTGATTATCTCACATGGTGTTATCTTACATAGTGTTATGGGTTAAATCATGTCCCCTCAAAATATATGTTGAAACCCTAACACCCTGGTACTTATGAACATGACCTTATTTGGAAATAGGGTCTTTGCAGACGTAATCAAGTTAAGACAAGGTCATAAGGATGGGCCCTAATCCAATAGGACTGGTGTCTGCACAAGAAGAACAGAAGGCCATGTGAATCAGAGAAACACAGGGAGAACGCCATGTGACAGCAAGAGGAAGAGGTCAGAGCCATGCAGCTGCAAGTCAGGGAATGCCCGGAGTTGCAGCCACAATCAGAAGTCAGGAAGAGGCAAGGAAGGATTCCATCGAGAGTCTTAGAGGGAACATGGCCTCAGACTTCTAGTCTCAGAACTGTGAGGCAGTATGTTTCTATTGCTTTAAGCCACAGTTCGTGGTGCTTTGGCAGCCCTAGGAGACTAACACACATGGTAAAATGTACTTTTCAGATATGATTAAGTTAAGGATCTTGAAGAGGGAAGATTATCTTTGATTATATGGGTGGACCCAATGTAATCACAGGGATTTATAAGAGGGAGACAGGGGAATCAGAGTCACAAAAAGCAGGAGATGTGATGATGAAAGCAGTGGGCCAGGGTCAAAGATTTGAAGATGCTATGCTAAATGGTGAACATTTATTCACTGGCTACCATGTGGAAGGGCACTGCGCTAAGTGTTCTGGTTACATTACTGAGAGCAATGGACCACATGTGGCTCTAAGAACAGAATGCCTGGGTTTATATCCCAGCTCTACCATTTACTCTCTACAGAACCTTGAGAAAGTTACCTAACTTCTCTGTGCCTCAGCTTCCTTGTCGCTAAGAGGACAGTATTATCTACTTCACTGATTTGTGGTAAGAATTAAACGAGCAGATATGTTCAATGAACTTAGAAACAGTGACTGGTACAAAATAAGAATTCATAAGGGTTTAATCAATGTTATTATTATCCCTTTCATCTTTACAACCATTTGTTACAGATGCTGTTATTAGATCTATTTTATCAATGAAGAAGCAGAGTCAAAAGACTCTAAGTGAGCTGCAGATCCAGGTTTCAAGTTCAGGTAGTCTTGCACTTGGTCCAAAGAGGGATTCTGTTAGATGAAGCCAGAAGCCAGGGCCCACCAACTCTATATCAACCTTTCACCCCCACTTTCCACAATGAACTGGCTTTATGACTGGGGAATTCCTTAACCACTCAGTGTTATATTTATATAATGAAGAAAATAATATTAACACCTCATCAGGTGGTGAGGATTTAATGAGATGATGCAGTAAATCCTATACTGCAGAGCCTGGCACACAGAAAGCCCTCAAAATATGTTATCTTCAATAATAAATATTATTAGTAAAATCCCTGGGACCAGCAGCCATTTAGTGCTCTACCTTCCTTTGAAAAAATTGAGACCAAGTTCTAATTTTCAGTATTTATCCTGGACATTTCCTCATACCATAACATTGTCCTAGGACCTTTCTGAAACAGCAGACTGCTTTGGTCCTGGAAAACATTTGACCATGGGAAACAGTCCTGTGTCTGGCAGTCAAGGACAATGCCTGGCTTTTTCTATAGCTTACTTTGGGCTGGATTTGATGATGAGCCAAAGGCTGGCTGGTCAGTGCAGAGATAACTGCTGCTGAGGGTGTGCTGGTGAACAAGTGACTTTACTGGTCCTGGAGTATTCAACCTGGTGCACAGGAACAAAAGTAGTGAGTGACATCATGGCACCGGGACACTGGTTGGGAAAGGAAAATCATTCAAGGCTAAGCACAGGGTGAGAACTACCAGTGATAGAGCAGTACAACTTCCACAGGGGCAAATTGTATTCTCTGAGCCATTAGGATAACTCTAGTACTTCTCACACAGTGTTTAAAATGACGGTGAGATAATTGATTTTGCATTAGTGATTTCAAGCAAAGTATGTAAGAAATATTGCAAGCCTGCTCCCTGGTTGCTTGCCACAGCAACCTCAAGAAACTGATAGGAAAACATGCCCCAGATGCTGCAGAACAGCGCCAACCCCTCCTCGTGGGTCAGCAGGGCCCTATCAAGTATTCAGTGGGTGCATCAGGCTTTGATGGGAATTTAAGTTGTTTGGAGAAGAGGGGTGGATCTAGGTAAACACAAGCTTGGCTAAAAAAGAGTCCTGTGGCATCTGTGTGACATTTAAGTTCTCTGTGGCAAGCATCCAGAGAGACCTTTGCTGATTGCAGGGAATGGGCATCCAGAGAGAGAAATGAGCTGCCGCAGGTCTCACGAATGACTAGCAGGTTAAAATAGGGAGGGAAGGAAAAAGCCCTCTTTGACTACCCCAAAATCAGGAAAATAAGCACTGAGCTGTAAAAGAAAACAGACAATCGGCCTTAGAAGAAAATTCCTTTCCTCTCTAGTCTCCTTTTTGTCAGCCGTCCAGTAATATTTTCACAGGATTCAGCACGGGTGAGAGAATCCTGTTTCTGACTCTAAGTTCCATGTATTCTCTTTATCTACTGATAGGAGGAACGGTGGCTGGGAACAAGCTACAGATTAATTAAAATGCTGTGAATAGAGAGGGCCTGATGCAAATGAAATTTTCAACACGGGATAAAGTAATTAAACACGAGTGAGGAAAAATAAGAGCTGCTAGTCTTGGTTCATCATAAGCTAAATATGTCAGCAAAGGCCATGAAATGTAACCCTTTTCTGGTGAGGCATATTTCCAATAAAATAACAGTAATAAACACAATAGAAGAATACAAAATTACCAATGCACTATTGCTAGGGCACCTCCTAAGTAGGGTTGCCAGACAAATTATAAAACTCCCAGTTAAATTTGAATTTCAGAAAAACGATAAATAATTTTTATTATAAGTATATCCCATGCAAAATTTGGAACATGTGTATACTAAATATATACGTATTTTTTATTCTCTGATATTCAAATTTAACTGGGTGCCCTGTATTATTTTTATTTGCTAGATCTAGTAACTCTGTTTCTAGAGCCTGGGGAGAGGCCCAGAGAGAAAGAGAGGAGCTCAAAAGTGAAGCTTCATTGATTTCACAGTGAATCTGTCCCTGAACAGGTGTTGCTAATTGCTGCATTTCACAGATGCAGCAATTGAGGCCATGCTTAGCCTACAGTATCAGATTTGGGGAACCACACGTTTAAAGGAATTTAGAATTATTGTAAAAGTTTACGGGCATGTGCAAAAGGTGAATGAAAATATCTTGCACAACATATGAGATAGAATAAAAGGAATTAAAGTTGTCCTGCCTAAATAGAAGTACAGGGAACTTTTGAGTACTGTTTTCATGAATGAAAAAAGCATAACATAGAATTGAGAGAGACTTTCCAATTTACCTAGGCCAGCCTGGCTTCAATATTCGGATCTCCTCAATGACTTCCTAGCCAACAGTTATTAGTCATATTGTAGCAGGTCCAAACCTGTTACTCAGTCCCCAAACACAAGTAGGTCTGCAAGAAATCTCCCCCCTACCCAACCCCCCACCATCTAAGCAAGATGAAATCTAACTCTGAGCCTCATGCCTGTTGGGCTGGCAGGAAATTCTATATCACCACTGCTGAAGGCCCTTTCTTCTCTCCCAGAGTCACTTCAGAGTTCAGGAGTTTTAAAGTTCCATGAACTTTTTGAAGCACCCACATACATCTCTGAAAACCCCTCATATTAGGAAACTCACCAACACTAGGAGCAACGTATTCCACAACTGATCAACTCTAACAGATTTTAAAGCTGAATCTCTATGTCTCTTGCACATTGGTCTCAGTTGAACCCTCAGGAGCACACAGAGACTGTCCAGTCTGAGTGGCGAAGAGCTTTCACGCAATGTACCAGAAGTAACTGCTGAGAACACCATGCTGAAGGGGCTGCAAGGCTGCTCCTGGATCAAAGGGAGCAAAAGTCTTGGCTAATTACTGATAAAAACATGGCGGCACCATGAGGAATCTTCAAACGTGGGCTAACCCATCTTCTGAACAATAATCCTTCAAAGGTTTGAAGCCCCTGAGTTGTCATTTCTTCCGGCCAAAACTACCAGTTCCTTCAGGCATTTACTTTATCACCCAACTTTACATTCTCTCACAAATCATTTTCTTTCTTCTGAGCAAAAGTCACTACTCCTATCTCCCTCTTAAAATATACAGCCCAGAACTGATCACAAAAATACGAAGATTTCTATGTGGGAAATGCTGGTCAATTAGTCTTCATCTCCAAAGATTATCCAACAACAAAAAAATGGGCTATAAAAAAACAGCAGATATTTGATTTGGGTGCAATGAAGAACTCGTTAATTTCCTTCTAATTCCTCATGCTTCAAGTCTCCGTGTCTTCAAAATGCCAATCCACTTCCTTCTACTACCTCTTTCTTTACTTTTGCTGTCCTAGTGCCAACTAATTTTTCAACTTAAAGTGATGACATCTCTTCTAATCCCTTTAGTGAGAGCTAGGTGTCCTTTCTGGATTCCCACCATTCCCTGTGATGCCTCTAGTGAAGCCCTTGCACCTGCCATTAGAACTGTCTTCAGAATTCACCATCTCTCCAAGTTGCTTGCTAATGCCCAAGACAATGAATTACTAGACTGTAGGTTGACTTTGTAACACAACGTCTGATACCCAGAAGGGGTGCAAAAATAGGTCCTGATGGAAATGACAATTTGTGTGATGAAACACTGGAGTGGACACCTGTGGGACAATATGGGAAAGTCTCCTGGTGCTCGTCAAAGGCATGAAAGTGGATAGGTACATGTCTCTTGGGATTCTTCTTTCATTTATTTACTTGTTAACCTAAATTGTGAATAGATAGAGGCTCTCTAAAAGAGTAACAAGTTTAATAGGGAGTAGAACACTGCAATGGGAATATGCATTTCATAGTAAACTATGTATTCAGGGAGGTAAAGGAAGACAAAGAGTTTTAAAGGAAAAACGAGGGAGGATTATGTAATTGTTTTGGCATCATTATCCTTGGCTACAAGTATCGATAACAAGAATGACCCCATTCCAAGGTTGGACAGGCAGTTGCTGGGCGGATGTCCTTCAGAGGTATTTTTTGTGTAAGGTTGCAATGGCCTTTGTGCAGGGTTGTGTTTTTGCAGAGTCCCTTTGTGATAGATAATTTTTGTTATCAGGCATATGTGCATAAGAACTCCACCCTTCATGGCCTTTCCCCAGCTCTGTTTGTCAGGGATTTTTTAACACAAGCTAGTCCATTTTGATTCTGACAACTTTCATACATTCATCATTTACTACATGTGGGAAGAGTTCCGCCCAAGGTGCCCCACATAAAAAGGGTAGAGTTGCATATCTAGTAATAGAGTGATAAGACCTACTGAGAGTAACAAACTCTCCACTTTGATCTCCAGCCATCTGATGGAGACCTGCACCTGCTTAAGCCCCTGTAGACTGGAATTTCTTTAGGGCCTAGAGACTTACACCAATGAGATTATAATAGCAACTAGAAAGACAGGGGCAGGGGAGGTTGGTGGAGGATGGCTTTCAGATTATAGGAACATGGGCAGAGATGAGAGCATGGGGAATGCAGGTGGGCTTGCTCCTGAGTCTCCCAACACACTCTTCTGTGCTGTCTGCATGAAACAGGGTGGGGACCACTCTAATAAGAGTCACAGGGCACAAGCGAAATCCCAGAAGCATGTTGAAAGATAAAGGGACTGCGGAGCATGATGATAAAGGAAACTAGCTTTCTAGAGACAAGGATAAATTAACCCACACTGAAGGAACAGTCTCAGCTAATGTGCTACTAGGCTTCGTTTTAACAGATGACACTGCTGACAATGCTTACAAGGTAGAATGAGGCCAGATTTGCCAAAGAGGCATGTGTGGGCTCCAAGCCCCCTAATCCTTCCTTAACCACACCCAGAAAATAGACTTTAGGAGGTAAATTTTACTTGGTGTAATTGGATATTTTTGTCTTGCTTACCTAAACTATCACAAGTGGCCATGTTAAAATAACATAAAATGAGTGTTGTTTTAAGAACAAAAAATTATATATATATTGTTTAGAAATTCCAATTAGGTCAATATCTTCTTTTTTTAATTTTCTGAGATCTATTTTTGTAAAAGCAAATTAAACCTATTTGTGATAGGCTCTGAATGACTTAACATTCAATTCTGTTGGGGGCTTTTACCCTTGGCTATGGCAAGAAAAGAAGAGTCACGGTAAAGGGGCCTGTGGGGATGACTGCCATTTACCCCCATGTTTTCATAAATGGAGGCAGCCAGGCAAAGAGCACAGCTGTCACCATTTCCCAAACATGCGTCAGGTGTGGGAGCCACTTGAGCAAGAGCCAATGTGACAGGCAGGTTGCCTCACACCACAGATCTGAAATTTTATTAGCAACAATTTGAACTGTTCAGGCAGGTTCAATGCCAGGTGTATAGGTATAAACATAGATCAGTTCACTCACCCTGCACTTGCCCTGCCTGTTTATCGGTTTTAAAAACTAACCCGTGATATGCCCATGGTTCCCTAATATTTGAAATGGTCGGTGATCAAAGAAGATTGGAGCAGACCAGATAAAATGAAAGATTCACCTGGACCAGAAATCTGAAAAGGTTTGTCTAATCTTTCTCCCTTGTGCATCTTTGCATTGCAGATTCCAATTGGAGTGGAAATGCCAAGTTGCTCAGAGAGAGGGTTGTCCTTGTAATGTGTCTTGGCCAATTGGAAATTGGCAGCATTTGGGTTCTCTTGAGAACTTCTTCTTGCCAAGCTTCTAGGACATTTCCCAAGACCCAGTGGATTGGCCAATTGGACAACATTTCTCTAAGCACACAAACTTTTCATAGCACAATCCAGACTTTCTGAATTGTGTTATTAGCAAAATAGAAAAAAAAAAAGAGGAGCTTCACTCTTCCCTGCTCAGATTCTTCCCAATGTCACCAGCATGATCTCCCTCAAAGAGTGAAAGATTACACAAGGTCCCTCTAAAGTAAGGCTAATTAAGACACATGCTTAAATTTAGAAGAAAAACAGAAACAGAGGAAGCCGCTTTTAATAGATTAACCAAAAATTCAATTGAGGTCCTTATAAGAACTTAACCTTTATTCAGGATCAGATATAACATCATTAACTTTATCCAAAGAAATATATTTATCCTGGGCAGAGAACAGAAAAGGTCAGGAAATAGATCCCAAAACTTTAGAAGAGATAGATATATCTCTAAATTACTAGATGAATTCAACCTTTTGGGAAAACATTTTGTATTCATTAAGAACCTTTTTACTTTTTTGGTGGCAGGGGAGGGATTACTAAACCCTTAGCTGAAAACCAGTGGTGGGAATTATGAGAATGCCCACTTCACTTGAACCCTTCTAAAATGATAGTGTTGATTCGTGTATAATTAAAAACGCCCTCGGAAGATAGTCTACAGTCTGTGATGGGGGTCATTAAATAAATTAGACTAATTATGATTTTACAAATGCAATTGTAAGTTAAAGTATCAAAAACAAATTCAATCACAGCTGTTTGTAAGAGTTTGTCGTTTAAAAACTTCACTTATCACCAAATAATATAATTAGGCAATTACCAAGTGGCAACTGAGTGATGATTACAGCAGTCAAAGCAGAAGAGCTGAAGTCCTAAACCCCAGAAAAGTCATTGAAAGATCGCAATAAACCAAAGAAGGTAATTCTTGCCTAATCTTGTCTGACTTTCCAGTCAACAATAGCTTTTTGCCAAATGGTACCAAGGTATGTAACTAACGTACCCATTTGGCACAATAGATACAGACCTTGGGCCCACAATAGAGGTCCGTGGAAATGTTTTAATTTATTTTAAAAGCAGAAGGAATGCAAAATATTTAGGTCAAAGAAAATGTTTTAATATGTAATATTAATAAATTCTTCTTCATACCAAGGGAGTCATAACATATAATTTTTACTTTTCTTTTTAATGGAGGAGGGGGCCCAAGAAGGCAGAAGCACCCAGGACACATGAACTCGTTTTGTGGTCCTGCCTAGACTCTCCCACTGGACCACAAGGGAAGTAAACTGCCTTGGTGAGCAGCAGAAGCCAGATGGATGGATGTAGGAGGAAAGATGGAAGAAAGGTAGGTTGGAGAGAGAAGGAGTATAAAATGTGGTGCATTTATAGTGCTAAGAGCATAGTAAGGCTGAGGTTGTAGGCCACATGGAGGCAAGAGCTCTGTTTCACCAGGCAGGTGGCAGGGCTGGGGTTCCAGGCTGCATATATTCAACAGCTCTGTTTTCTTCACCACTACATCCCAAGTCAGGTATGGTGACTGACACGATGGGAACTCCATATTTGAGAACATATTAATGACTCTAGGGTGTGCTGTGGAAACTCCTGGAGAGAAACAAGGAAGTGTGTCCTGTCATGCAGTTTTTTATCCCACTTCTGTAACTACTGGCACCAGCTGTACTGATTCCTCAATGATACACTTCTCTTATGTCCTTCCATATCAATTCTTTCCACCACTGAGAGTAAATTCTCACGGAGGCAGCCTGAGTGACAGCTAGAGCATGGACCTCAGTTAAGTCTTGACCCCTTCACTTACCAGCACCATAATTTTGAGAAAGTTCTTTAACCTCTATAACCTCAGTTGCTTCATGTATAACATGGAGATGATATCTGCTCCCACATCGGGTGTCATGAGGGCAAAATGAGATTATGTGTGTCACCTGCTATGCCCAAGGACTACTACATCGTTAGGTTCTAAAGAAATAAAATTTCTTTTTGTGTCAATTCTAAATTACCTACCACATAGCCACACTTAATATTTTTTATTAATGTTCCTGAAGTTTACCCCTAATATTTGCAGTTAACTCATTTTCCACACTATTCTTAACTAAAGACATTGCAAAAGTACAGAGTGAAGGTGAGCAGAAGCCAGACAGCTGCTTGATGACCCGATTGATAATGGGCCCTATGATGGTACAGGAAAGGTAATGAGGTGGAGACAGTGTGGTCTGTGGCTGGCAGAAGTTTTGATAAGTTACTTGGGATGAGAAGTAGGGAGACAGGGCAGGAGGCGAGGGGACTAGAGGCCTGCTCAGGTAACCACGCAGTGTCCTCGTGAAGCTGCCTTCACAGGTGGAGGGTCCTCAGAGTGGTGTTTTGTGGGGATGAAAGTCTGGGGAGCTGGACAGAAGAGGAGCCCAAGACTGCCATCGATGTCACACTTTCTCAGCCCTTCCCCTATGGAGTCCTCAGCCTGGCTTCCAAGTAGACATGAAACACATTTAAAGAAATTTAATTAGGAGGTGTGGCAGATATTTAGTACCTGGCACAGTCTCAGCCCAGACTTGCCTGCAGGTAGACATGCATTACAACCCTCACTCAGCAGCTTTTCTCCCAGCCGTGGTTCCTTCAGTCTCACGCAAATAATTATTCTCCTTTCTTCTTGTTTCCCTCCTTCATTAAAGTCATTCAAATACATTAATATGTTTGAACATCTATTATTTGATAATATATCATACCATAAAATACTTTGGTAGGCAGAAAAGAAGAGATGTTTTAATTCTCTCCCAAACAAGATATTTAAGACCCTAGCCTGAAAGCATGGAAGCCGTCATTCCACTGAGATTGGACGTCATTCCACTGAGATTGGACGTCAGTTGTCTAATTCACTCACTCATCATTTATTCAGTAAACACTTACTGAGCACCTAAGTGCCAGCACTGTGTTAGGCTCTACACATAGAGAACTGAACAAGACAGACTAGCTTCTATACTTTCTAGTGGAGGAGGAGACAATAATGAATGAATAACCAGATATACAGAGCACCATATCAGGTGCAGGTAAGTGCAAGGAACAGAGGAAAGCCAAGGACAGGAATACAGTCACATGGAGCTACTTTATACAGGGTGAGAAGAGCTCAAATTAGCAGGGCAGGAATTTCTCTGCTTATGACCATCCTCTCCATTCTTTCTTATCTCTCTTTGCCTATCTTCTCTGATATTCCTCGAGGATTCAAGTTGACCCAATCTTTCATGCCATCTGAGGTGGTCCCATCACTAGCTGTAAAAAGTATAGAATAGATTAGCTTTTGTATGTGGATAGCAGGTGCACAATAAGGAGGTTAGTCACATGTAGTCTAAAACTAAGAAAAATGTGAGCTCAGGACATGGCTGGAGTTGCCTGGGGGATAAAAATGTGTGATCCTTCCATAAGGGGTCCAATGAACATCATCAAGCCGCCAGCCCCTTAGGAGCAAAAGTAACAATCCAATGAAAAAAACCTACTTAGAAGAGAGGGCCAATAATTATTTACATTCATGTTTTAATGAATGTTTATTCATCTAAAACTTAACAATGTTGAAAACAACAAATGTTTTATAGTATAGAGACTTTTAAACTCTTCTATTGTATTCTGATGTATCAAGTGAGCATTTTCTCTCCCAGCTCTCTATCTCAATGTGAATAGTACCCAAATGTTAAATATTCATCAGTTTACGTGAAAGCCTTCACTTTAAAATTTCAGTATTAAATTTTATCTTTTTAATCTGAAGTTTTGCTAGAAACATTCCTAAAATGTAAGGATAAGGGAAAATGCTACCCATTGCCAAAGGGTTCACAAATATAATATGGAGTTGTTTCAACACATTGCAAATACAAGTGGTCTAATGTATTTAAATGGGCATTATGCAGTTAAAAGGATGCCTATTGGCTCCCTGTGCCTTATGTCTTCTAGCCTCATTCCCTATTTAGACAGGGATTATTTCCACCCATTATAATAAGCAAATGGAATAATGTGACTTTCAGGCCTTGCATGGTCACATTTTAGTTAATTTTAAATTCCTCTGGTTAATGTATGAAATTATGGTAAATTTATTCATTTTAGAAATTGTTCTACAGTTATTCTGTGCCCATTTGAACCCTTTTAATTAAGCCAATTAAGTCCTATTTGCATTACTATTTCTGTTATAAACAGATGGTTGAATTTTATCAATTTCTCACCTAATAGCCAAATCATACATATACCTATCACACTTAAAATCACACCTTTCTCCTCCCTTTTTCCACCTTTAGACTCTTCTCAGCCTTTCCCAGGTACTAGTAATAATACATTTTCAAAATACAGATAAGAAAATCTTCATCACCATTCCAACAATATTTTTTACTTTGGCAAGTTCGTAAATAATTTTTTTCTCTCCTATGTGGTTTATAGATATTTAACCTGTAAGTGAATTGGGTTTATTCTGTTCATTTCCATAAGGATCCTCTTCTTGATCTTCATAATGCAGGATTTCTACCTTAGAAGACCATCTTAATGCTCCCCTGACCAGTCACTTCATTCACAGATAAGAACTTTTGAGTTACTTTGCTTAATATCTAACCAAGATTATGCGTGTTAACCTAACTTATATTATCCCTTCTCTGACTAGCCTAAAATTCCAGAACGCATAGGCATTGTACATGAAGCACTAGCAGTTCCATCAGGATATGCCATCTGTTTTCCCAAGTCATTTAATTCCACTTGGTCTTCTCCTCCAGCTGTCAGTCTCTTCAAATCCTTTCTCGTTTTTACCCTCGAACATATTTTCTTGTCTGGCTCTAAAAATAATATCTCCCATCAAAATAATATTCCTTAACTCAGTGTCAGAGCTGGTCACCCAAGCCATGACCAGCTCTACCAACTCAGCTTCCTTTGTCCTCTAGGTATTTTTTTTTTCAAGTTTTCTAGAAATTTTAGGGCCAAACACCTCCCAGAAGGTATAAAAAGGATAGAGAGAGATTTCTTATAATAAAAGTATAAGAAAAGCCATTGCCCACATTGTATGGGTCATTTTGTGCTAGCAGCAAAAGGGCTGAAGATTCTTAAGATATAGAAATGAAAACATGGTGATTTAATAAAAAGTTCTGAGGCTTCACTGGTCTTATCTCCCATTCTTTTCATTTTCAGGGATATTTCGAAGGGAGTTCATATAATAGCAACAATTTGTCATCAGTCTGGTCTTCTAAAAGATCAAGTTATCCAAGTTTCTCTGTCAGCACTTCATCTTTAAGAAGAGAAATTACTCCAAATGTTACCTAAATTTCTGATAGTCTATGGTATGTGTGCAAGGCCAAAAGTAGTATTTTTCATACATATGTATATATGTGTGTGTGTGTGTGTGTGTGTGTGTATCTGTAAGGAGATTGTTCGAAACCCAATTTTCATTCCATTTACATTTGGAAAGAAAAAGGTCTCTACGTTTTCAGGAGTTGTCTATAGTATTTTGTTTTTATGGAAAAATTAGAAAGAGGGAGCCAATTATGCAAGACTCCATTTAGTGTTGATTGCTTTAAAATGCAAACTGCTGAGGTTTTATAGGCTTGCACTAAAAAAAGAAAAAATACTTACCACCTAATTCCAGATATATTGTGACTTATGAACCACTAGATATAAAATCATTGAGTCTCCAGGGCAAGAAAGAACCTAGAGTGGAAACAAGAAAATCAAGCTAGTCAATAATGAAGACCAAAAATAAAAACTTTCATTCCTGAATAAGCCTTCTTTGAAGTTTTATGATATTTGCCATTTTTTAATTTCTTTGTTTTGGGTCTTTAGTTCTGCTATATCTGGTCAGAATCTTTCTATTCCTCGTTTTTAGTGGTTTTCCTAATCCAATTAACATTTAAAGTACATTATTTACCAGGCTGAAAGAAATTAAAGAAGACACTAAGAGATGGAAAGACATTCCTTGTTCATGGATTGGAAGAATCAATGTAATAAAAATGTCCACACTACCCAAAGCCATCTATGGATTCAATGCAATTCCCATCAAAATACCAATGACATTCTTCACAGAAATAGAAAAAGCAATCCTAACATTCATATGGAACAACAAAAGACCCCGAGTAGCCAAAGCAATCCTGAGCAAAAAAAGCAAAGCTGGAGGCATTACATGTCCTGACTTCAAACTACATTACAAAGCTGTAATAACAAAAACAGCATGGTACTGGCATAAAAACAGACAGGTGGACCAATGGAACAGAATAGAGAATTCAGAAATCAACCCACAAATTTATAGCCAACTGATCTTTGACAAAGGCATCAAGAACATACACTGGGGGAAAGACTGCCTCTTCAATAAATGGTGCTGGGAAAACTGGATATCCATTTGTAGAAGAATGAAACTTAATCTGTACCTTTCACCATATATCAAAATCAACTCAAAATGGATTAGAGACCTAAATATAAGGCCTGAAACTGTAAAAGCCCTAGAAGAAAACATAGGGGAAATGCTCCAGGATTTAGGACCAGGCAATGACTTTATGAATAATACCCCAAAAGCACAAGCAACAAAAGAAAAAATAAACAAATGGGATTATATCAAACTAAAAGGCTTCTGCACAGCAAAGGAAACAATCAATAGGGTAAAAAGACATCCTACAGAATGGGAGAAAATAGTTGCAAAAAATGCATCGACAAGGGATTAATATCCAGAATACACATAGAGCTCCAACAACTTTACAGCAAAAAAATCCCAAATAATCCAATTAAAAAATGGGCGAGGAGCTGAATAGACATTTCTCAAAGGAAGACATACAAATGGCCAACAGGTATATGAAAAAATGCTCAACATCACTAAACCTCAAGGAAATGCAAATCAAAACCACTCTGAGATATCACCTCACCCCAATCAGACTGGCTATCATAAAAAAGACAGAGAATAACAAATGCTGGCGAGAGTGTGGAGAGAAAGGAACCCTCCTGCACTGTCGGTGGGACTGTAAATTAGTACAGCCATTATGGAGAACAGTATGGAGGTTCCTGAAACAAATACAGATAGAACTTCCATATGATCCAGCAATCCCATTACTGGGGATATATCCAGAGGACTGGAAAATATCAGGTTGAAGGCATACCTGCACTCCCATGTTTATTGCAGCTCTATTTACAATAGCTAGGTGATGGAACCAACTAAATGTCCATCAACAGATGACTGGATAAGGAAATTGTCATATGTATACACAATGGAATACTACTTAGCCATAAAAAAAGAATGAAATTCTACCATTTGCAACAACACGGATGAGCCTGGAAAAAATTATCCAAAGTGAAACAACCCAGGTACAGAAAGAGAAATACTGCATGTTCTCATTCATAACTTTGAGTTGAATCCATAAATAAACAAAGAACAATAAAGAGAGATAGAGAGTGAGAAAGAAAGAAACAACAATCACAGTAATATGCTGAAGTTTTAGAAAACTACAGGTGGAAAAGGGGAGGGGCAGGGGAGAGGATGGGGGGCTAATGAGGAATTGGTCAATGGACACAAAGAATGATTGCATATTGTAATGATGAATAAGCTAACTATACTGATCTAACCACCACACATTCTACACAATTATTGAAAATTAATGTAGTACTCCACAAGTATGTATAATAAAAAATTTTAAAATAAATAAATAAATAGTACTTGATTTTACAATATAAAATAATTATGTGTTGGGCCGGCCCGGTGGCGCACTGCTACAGTGCGCCGCTTGGGAGCGTGGTGGTGCTCCCTCCGAGGGTTCGGATCCCACATACAGACCGGTTCCCGCTCACTGGCTGAGCGAGGTGTGGGCGCAACACCGAGGGTTGCGATCCCGTTGCCGGTCCCGGTCCGGTACGGGCGTGACACTGAGGGTTGCAATCCGTTGCCGGACAAGAAAAAAGACAAAAGGAAAAAATAAATAAATAAATAATTATGTGTTATTTATTTACTTAAACAAAGGTCACACACTCCCATGCCTTCAGAAGCCAAACTGATAGTCCATTGCATTGCACAGCTCCAGGGCACTGCTCATTCATGCCGTATTCCACTTAAATGGTGCACTGGGAATAATGAATGAATGGAGCTGGAAAGCCCATGGTACTTTAACAGGTAAAGTAAACAAGTAAAGCAGTCCAGGACAAAATGATAAGAAGCAGAAGGGCTTGTCATTAAACTGAGGCCACAGGATCCTGCTAGCAAAGCAAATGAATATCTGCAAGCTGAATTTTGGACAGCAGGTCATGCATTTATGACTTTATTTTAGAAGTCCATTAGGGAAACATTTGTCTATGGATAACTAGATTGTATCTCCTACAATCCTAATAATTGTATTATTAGAATTATTCTATTCCAGTATCATGTCTGTTCTTCAGAAGTTTTGGTTTTTTATTCTCTTTCAATTATCTGATTTTAAGGAGAGTTTTAAAATCAAAACACAGTCCAGCAGTGAGGTCCATCACCAAAAGCTGATGAATCACTACTTATATCGTTTGTATTATTAGGGCAATGTAGTAACAAATCTCTTTGTTATCACAGCAACACATAGTTTTTAGATCCAAATAATGTTAGTATTTAGCATAAGGCATCCAGTGTGTCCTCACATCTTCCTCTGTCCATAGCTGCCCAGCGATTGTTCAATGAAATGCAATTTTGCTCCATAAGTTGGTAAGGCATTCTGCAGGGTGCCATGGCCCTTACCTACAAAAGGCTCACAGTTTAGAGAAGAAACAATCATGCACACAAAGGACTATAGTAAAAAGTATGTGGAATGGCTACACATGAGTTGTTTTTAAAACACAGTAATGGGTACAAAGAAAATGAAGAGACTTGGGAATATAAGAAAGGCATTGAAAATGGTCTATGAAGATGGACCAGGTCAAAGTCATGTCAGAAAAGAGCTAGTTGGCATCATGCCACACATAGTGCATTACATTAGTGAGGACACAGAGGTGAGAAAAGCTGTGACTGATTAGAACCATGTGGCTGGATCTCATGGAACCTGTGGAGGAACCTACGGGATGATGAGGCTATGAGAAAGATGGGTTGCACTCTTACCTCACTGCCTGCTTCTTCTTAGACTCCCCGCATTTTTCCAGCTTATCCCCTCCCCTTCCTTAACCTTTGAATAATGCAGCCCCAGGGCTCATTCCTTGGACTGCTTCCATTTTCTGTTCACACTCACATCCTTTATGATCTTAGCCTCTCTCATGGCTTTAAATACCGTCTTTATTCTGAAGACTACCAAATTTATGTCTCCAATGCACGCCCTGCACTCCAGACTTGTATATCCAATTGCTTACATCCTATCTACTCTTAGAAGCCTAATAGGCATCACAAAATTAAGAGTATTATCTTAGTTTGTTCCAGCTGCTATGACAATACCATAGACTGGGTGGCTTATAAAGAGCAGAAATTCATTTCTCACAGTTCTGGAGGTTAAGTTCAAAATCAAGGCACTGGCAGATTTGGTGTCTGTTGACAGGCTGCTTCCTCTTGGATGGTGCCTTCTTGCTGTGTCCTCAAACGGAGCAAGGGGCAAGGGGTATTTCTGGGGTCTCTTTTATAAGGGCACTAATCCCACACACATCACCTTCCCCCTGAAGCCTCCTCTGGCCCCCCAGTCTAGAATTACTCCTTCCCCCTCACTCTCACAAGTCCCCTTCTTTGGTTTATTTTTCTCCTTAGCCCGTAATGCTGTCTAACATTTTTTTATATATATAATTATCTTGTTTACTCTCAGCTTCCTCTGTGATGAAGCTCCACGAGGGCCGAGGTGTTTGTGAATTTTGTTCATTGCTGTATCCCTCAGCCTCAGGACAGCGTCTCCTAGGTCATAGGAACTCAGTAAATACTTGGTGAGTGAATGAATGAAGAAGAGCCTTAAATGGTTGCAGGCAACTAGACACCACTGAAGATGTTTCAATTGAATCTGAAGAAACAATAATGAGCAACAAATCCCTGCCCCAAACCTCACACTGTACCTTTGCAGCAGAAATGGCATTTGGGGGGCAACTGTTAAAAAACAATATGTCAGAAAAATTCCCATGGCCATCCCCTCCCATGATAATTCCATCTCTGTTTATCTCTGACTTGATTTCGTCAAGTCAGCTTGGCATTATGGAAAAGTACTGAAGTTAAAATTCTGATTCTGATAGTAAATGTCAGTTTTATCTATATAATGAAGTTTATAACTAAAATTCTTTTTTCTGGGTTATAAGGACTAATAATTATTATTAATAATATATGTAAGGGATACATCAGAAAACAGGTGTTTATAAAATCTTAATCCCTTTACTTTAATAATTAATTAGGAAAGACAGAACACAGCCAGTCTCCTAAACTTATCTGCCTATATTTGCATAGCTTATTCACTAAAATTCTTCCTAATGTTATGGGTAGAAATTATCAATCAACATTTGGCTAGCATGCTCAGCAATAAAATGTGCCTGCTATACAATTCCTTCTGCTACATACTATTAATTTTTCTATGATCGAGGCTTTCAAATACTGCACCCGTCTTCTGACTATTCCATAAACTCCCAGTCTTTTTCAGTAGCCAAATTGCACTCTGCCCCCCAAAATTTTATTGAATTAAAAATTCACTCAATTTTCATTCTCTACTTCCCTCATAAAGAAAGCTTTGAAATTTAATTTAAAACAAAAGAGGTTGGGATGACCACATCCTACACCAAATTGCCCATATAATTTCTATATTAGGCAAGGTAGACTAATCCAGTTGTTCTTGAATATTTGATCCCAAGATCTTCTTACACTCATAAAAACTATCAAGGACTCTCGAAGAGCTTTTGTTTATGCAGGTTGTATCTATCAATATTTATCACATTAGAAATGAAAACAAATGAATTTTTTTAAACACAAGGATACATTCCATTAGTTGGAAGAGCAATGACGTCATCAGGCATATAGCTTCTGGAAAATTCTCCTATTTCATCATGAGAGAAGAATTAAAAAGGTAGATATAATCTTAGCATTATTATGAGAATAGTTGTCACCTAGCAAATCCCCCAAAAGAGTCTGAGGGGTTCCTAGGCCATGCTTTGAGAACCACTTGCTTAATCTTTGTTTAGCAACAAACCCCAAATTCTTAGTGACGTGATGTGTGAAGATCTCTTTTTTGCTCACATAAAGTCCATTGTAGCCTGGATAGGCCTTGTCTATCTTGTAGCTACACATTCTGGACTATGTGGCTTTACCTCAACAAGGGAAGAAACAGATGGAAGAGGCACCTAACTGGGTTTGAAATGCAGGAACTCCAAAGCATACATGTCACTTCCACTCACAGTTCATGTGTCAGAAGTGGTCACACGGCTCCCACCCATTGCAAGGCAGGCTAGCAAATTGGAAGTCCAGCATACTGACCTACTTTATTTTCATTTTTTTATTTGCCTTTTATTTTTTATTTTTAGCAACTTGCTGGTACTGGGATCTAAACCATTGACCTTGGTGTTATCAGTATACTGACCTACTCTAAAACTTCTCACTGAAACACTCTTCTCCAAGTACAGTATTTGGAATCAGAACAGTTACATTCCATTCAGTCTGCTGAGCAGAACCCAGAGTCAGGCAGTGACCAGCAGAGAGGTGGTAGACACATTCAGCACAGAGATAAAGTTCACTAAGAAGGTGAAGTGACTGGATCCAGTTACATATCTTTACAACCCAGGACTTGACTGATTTAATGAGCACTTACTACATGTTTCCCAAAGGCTGTATCTTTGGTCTCATTCAATCCTCCCAAAACCTTATGCATTAGACACTATTATTATATCAATTTTTAAGCTGGGGAAACCGAAACACAGAGAAGTTTGAATAACTTGTCCAGGGTCACACAATTAGCTCGCATGCTGAAATTTGAATTCAGATATGTTGGACTTTAGGCTGCACTTTTAATGGCACAGCCAGCCTCACCGTATTGCCCCTCGAGGTATCTTTTCCCTTGTCATCATAAAGGTCTTTAGGAAGTTTTATCAGGTTGACTTTATCCCCCAAACTGGGTAAGGAACATGTGACCTAACTGCCACAATCTAACAGCATCAATATAACTTGGCAAATCAAAATACCTATAAAGGCTGCCTTTGCTAAATCTCATTCACTAAGTCTCAACTGTTGCCCCTGAGAAGACAAAGCATGGACTGTATAGCATGTGAAGTACTGGGTTCTAGACCCACCTCTGCTCAGGATAGGTCATGTCACCTGTCTGTGCACTGTTTTTATAGATGAGGAGTCATGGGAAGTGCAGAGATCTAGGAAACAGACATTCCTATGCTGGGATTCCTGAAATGCCACAAACTGTTGCTGCTACCTCAGGCAAAACATTAAATTTCTCCAAGCTGCAGTTTCTTTATCTGCAAAATGGAAATAGTAATGAGATCATCTAAATATTAAAATGAGATAGTAGATGGGAAGAACCCTTGAAAGTCCATGCACCAGGTACATGTCCTCCAACCCTACCATTCAACCCTTCTACCCTGTACCAGTGTGCTCCAAATAGACCCCCATGGTCTGTCTCAATACAAAAACTGTATGATTTTGTCTTAGTCTTTTACTCAAAAGAATGCCTCTGCAACCCCTCACCAGAATGTGCACCTTAGTCAGTATAAGGAAAACCCATTTACATACAGCTATTACATAATATTAATGGATTATTTCATATTAGGTTTTATTCTTTCATACTTTTCAAACAAATTGAAACACACATCAAGGCAGTTTTTTCTAAGATAAAAATGCATAAAATTTAGACTGGCAGAGTTTCATTTTGATTTGCTTAGGTTGCCTGCTTCTCTCACTTACGAAACACGTATGGGGTCTACACAATACAGTGTTTGAAAAGAGGCAGAATACCAAGATTTGGTACAAACATTTTGTGAAGCTTTTTGGTAATATGTATCAAAGCTTTAAGTTAATACAGGAAATTCATCCTGAGTAAATAAAATAATTATAAATATGGAAAAGGCTTAACATACAAAGATATCCAACATGAGATTACTTAGATTGGTTAAAATGCTGGTGTAATCTGAATAATCCAAAATTGGAAACTAGATATACAAATTAGGATAACTCCCAATTATGGTATTTTGTTATATATATGAAGATTTCTAATGACACAGTATATCATTTAGCATCACATTCAGCTGAAACTAAGAAAAATATCTGACCAACAGTGGCTTTAACAAAGAGAGCTTCGTTCCTTTTGCCTAACAAGAGGCCAGGAGTGATGGTTGGTGTTTGCAGTGCAGCTGCCCAGTGATAGCATCAGAACTCAGGCTTTTTCTGATGGTTCACTCTGTCATTGATAAATCCTGGCTTTTTATCCTTATGATCATTGCCTTACAGTAGCAAGATGACTGCCGTGGCTTCCTTCAGGTATCACATCAGGATTCAGGACAGGGACAAGCAGGAAATGGTGTTATTAGAGATGTCTTCTCATGCACCTTTCTCTCCCATCAGGAAGTGAAATATCTTCCCCAGAAGCCTCCCATCAGACTGTCCTTTGTGGTCCATGGTCCAGAGCTGCTTCTTGTGGCCACCACTAGCTTTCAGAGAAGTTGAGCAAGTGATTATTTGGCCCTCCACCTCTGCAGCGGAGGAGGTAATACAGAAGGCAGCAGCCAATCAGGAGTATGCAAGGAAGTGACTGAAGGCAGGTGGAAGGAAGGAAGCAGAATGCGGAAGAGCTTGATGGGGACAATGACTTCACAGTGCTGTCCTAGCAGCATGCACGGTGTTAGCTTTCCCTGAGGTTGGCGTGGAGAGCAGGATGTCTGGAGGGAAACTTTAAATGCAGGCTGAACACTGAAGCTGATGGAAAGATGTTCCCAGAGCCATTTTTCATTTTTATAGCATTTTAAATATCTCACTCTGTTGAATCTCACCAATGTGAGGTACCCTGGAAGTGGGATATGGTATAACATGGTGGTTAGGACTAGGACGGAGTCTGACAGATTTGGGATTAAATCTAATCTCAGCCACTTATCAGCTGTATGACCCTGGGCCAGTTATATAACTCCTCTGATCTTTACTTTCCTCATCTTTAAAGTGGAAAAATAGCAATAACAATAATAAATATTTTGTTATTTTAACAGTAGTAGTTGTACACTAATAACTGCCTTATTCCTGTTCTGAGATAAGCATGGTCAAGAGTGCAAAGCACATAGCTACTTATTACAAGTCAGCTGATCTTATTTGAGACAGATATAAATTTATCAGATGTGAGAGAAAAAGTTAGAGAATAGTCTAGACAGAAAAATAATATTAGCAAATAATATAAATATTAGCAAATAATGAACATGATTGAAACTGTATTATGTGTCAGGAAGCGCTTGTGTTACCTCACAGGCAGGTGGTACAGACCATGCTTCTAGCTTCTTCTGTAAACTTGAGCCTTAATATCTGCCTACACGCATATGCTGGACACGCCTTGCTCTGGACACCCAATGATATGCCTGAGTCACCCTGCCCTGGCCTCCTGCTTCCCATTCCCCTGTCCCTAATCGTAGTCCATCACAGTGGCTCTAACAAAATAACATAAAATGGGTGGCTTATAAACAACAGAAATTTATTTTTCACTATTCTGGAGACTGGAAGTTCAAGATCAGGGTGCCAGTGTGGGCAAGCTCTGGTGAGCACCTGTTTCCTGGTTCCTAGACAGTAGGGCATTCTTCTTGCTGTGTCCTCACAGAAAGGGTGGGGGTCTCTCTAGAGCCTCTTTTACAAGGACACTAGTCCCATTCATGAGGGTGCCACCATCATAACCTAGTGACCTTCCAAATGCCCCACCTCCTAATACCATCACCCTAGGAGTTAGGATATCAACCTATGAATTTCGGGGGACACAAACATTCAGACCACACTGCACTTTGCCCAGCACTCTCCTCAGGAAGAGTCTTCCTCCTCAGGGGGCCACTGTTTTCAAATACAAACCAACCAGTCCAGAGTCCGCACCCCCCAACCACTTCCTTTGTTGTGCTCTCACACTCTGGGCCACTATACACCTGTCCTATTCACCCCAGGGCTGGGTACCAGACAGGTAGGGAAAGCCTCCATGCCCAAGAGCCTGCCATTCAAAGTAGCTAACCTTAAGCCTGCCTGCCCACCTCACCCGTTCCTTCACACAGGAACCACAATAGAAGCTCTCACCTGCAGTTCCTTCCTCTCCGTCTGCCTCTCGAACCTCCCCTGCCCGCTGCTTCCCAGGTGGCCCCGAGGCGTGGCGTGCCCCTTCCTCCTGGGAACTGGAAGTGACACATTACCTTTTCTATGGCGATCATTTCCTGACCTGTTGGCCTTAGTACACCTCAAAATTTCTATTAATACACTACATTTTAAAACACAGAAAAAGAAAGGACCCAGAGGATCACACCTCAGCCTTTCAGTGATTGCACCCAGACAAGCTCATGCCCATCTGTGTGGGCATGGGGAGTGCAGAAGAGAGAAGAAACACGGGTGAACAGGCTAACACCCACCACAGGTGGACTTTCAGCCAATTTGGGAATAACAAAAAGTGAGGCGGTGCACAGTGTGGGGTGGCAATGGGCACTCATCACCAGGGCCCTTAGGGGCCCACATGGACCCAATGGGCAAGCTGGGCATGCTTGGTCCCTTAGCCATTTTATTATTTCACCAAGATTTACCCAGGTACCGAGGAACCCGCCAAATCCATGCAATCTCCGTGACCCACTTTAACACATTTTTATCACACTTTAAATATAAAAATTTTGTACTGCCTTCCCCTTTTCAAATTCCTAGGAACCTAATAGTCTTCCATGAGGTTTCAAAAATAAGGGCCGGCCAGCCCACACTACCCCATCCTCTCCTTTTGTGCTCTGCAGTGCTCCTCCTTCCCTGGATATTCTGAAACATACTGCTTCTCCGCACTGTCTTTCCTCATTGACTATATTACCTCAACTATTCTTTTTGCTGTTACCCTTTGTCACCAAGCCCAGCTCGTAAGATAGGTCAAGCCTTCCTTTCTTTTGCTGTAATTTCCTATTTGCTCTTTTTCCCTCCTAAGAAGCCAGTCCACCTTTTCCTTTTGTCATATTTTTTTTCTTTCTGACATATGTTCAAAATGCTATTTTTTTTCTCCAGTGACTTTTTCCCCTTTATTAATAACATCTCTTTTACGGACCTGCCTTTATCAAGTTTGTCCTTACTTGCCTTGCATCCTTCTTTGCCACAGGAATTTTTCATGGACATCTTTTCTATGATCCACTTTCCACTTTCATGTCTTTTAAAACATCACCCCTGTCTTGTACTTATATTTCCATTAGAAATTACGATACCATTGTCATTAAAATCTGTATCACTTAGCTGTGTCATTTTACTGCCACCCTGTTAGAGACCTTTGGAAATCACGATATAATGGAAAATTACTCTCATGCATACAATGAAAAGGACAGAGGGAAAAGAGACAGGCGAAGAAAACAGAGATTGAACGTAAAAATACATGACAAAGAGTCTGCACAAAGTGAATAGCAGTATGGGACCATCAATCAATGAATTTCTTCAACATCAATGGTCAATCCAAATCACTCTGGTAGAAGAAAAAAGAAGGAAAAAAGGGAGAAAACAGAAGAAAGGGAAAGAGGGCAGAAGATTTCCCTTCTCTTTTTCCTCTCAACATCATTTTCTTCCTAAATTATCTGCCTTAATTTATCCTCAGGTTTATTCATTTATTCCATAAATATATACTGTGCACTTATTGTGTGCTGGGTACAAATGAGACATACTCTCCATCTGCACAGTGCCCAGGAACCCTGGAGTTCGGTCTTGGCTCTAGTGCCCAAAGCTTATATGTGCAATGAGGTTCAGAATTTTATTCGTGAATTGCAAAATTGATATCTCACTAGAAAAACCATCAGACCAAGAGATGAAGCAAATTCCTTGTGGGCTCCAGGTGCTTCCCTCTGTAGGGAATCAGGAGGTCTGGGTTAGTGGGGGATATGGCTTCCTAGTTCATCAGGCCCCTTGCACAGCCTGGCCAGGCCAGCCATTATGCAAAATCTCCCAGCCCTCCTTTCAACAGGGGAAGGAGAATTGTTTAAGCCGGGTATGTGGGGTTTCTCGAACACTTTTAGAAAGAGTGATGGGAGGAAAACAGAGAGGCCTGAAGAGTAGCAGCTGCAGTCTATGCAAAATATGCTAAGAAAGGAAGTGCTGGGGAGAGCCAATGAGCTCAGCCATGTATTAAGAATACACTTTCCTCTTTGTCATTTCCTTGAAAGACTAAAAAAGGATTCAAAGTATGCATAATTACATTTAGTTTCTAGATTGTGTTTCTTTGCGTGGAACAACATACAAAGATTTGATTGCTTGGGTTCCAGTATTTATTTGAATTACCTTCGGGTTATGTGTGACCTTAAGCAAGTCACTCACCTCCCTTAGATACAGTTTTCTCATCTGGAGAAGTAGATAGTGAGATGACATGTAAAGACTGTGAAAAGTGATTATTTAATCCACAGATGGTGAAGGAGAACTAGAGGCTGATATCACAGCTCACAGAGCTGCTTGGACAGGGCTGATATGCTCAGCTCACTAGCCAGCCGCCATTCAAATTGCCCAGTACCTGTGCTGTACAGGTTGTTAAATATTTTTAATGTCATCTCTGCCTCTGATGATTCTTACATATAGTTACCTGAGCAGGGTGAACTGTCCTGGTAACTAATAGTTGACTATATCTAACCTTAGAGTCAAGGATTGCGGCAGAGAAAACCATGTAAACAGACCTTTTACATAATCACTGCATTGAGGCTGATTTTAGGCTGAGAGTGCTCCACTCAGACAATAGAAATATTTACTAGCATGCTATCTCTCTGGAAGTCACTTGGATTTCAGGTTCAGGACAAGAAACACTGACCACGGTTTTTTGGTTTTGTTTTGTTTTGGGTTTTTTTGGAATAATTAGATGGAGACCAGGCTGAATCCAGGGATATGCTGTCCAGTGGGTGGAGTCCCAAATCCTTCACTCTGGCACCCCAGTGGTGGAGAATTGAATCATAATACTGAGGTAGAACCCCTTGTATGACTCCTGGAATAAGTTTGATAGGTCATAGAGCTGAAATGAAACTTATCATGTACTCTTAGCAATCAAAACATCCTGAGGAAGAGTCAACAACACTGTAAATTTTAGCCTCTCTCACTAAAGGGCAGATACGATTTTTCTCATCACTCCTCTGAGGCCACCCAGAGCAGAAGAGTTTACCGCCAGAAACCTTCCCTGACTTGACCTTTGTCTCTGGAGCTCTCGATTTACTTGGTGAAGAAACTGCACGGGTCGATTCATGAGTCATTCTCCTCAAGCTGCATAGCTGCTGCAGAAAGAGGTGGGTTTTGCCCTAAACTGAGGAAAACATCTTACTTTCAAGTTGACATTAAACTGCAAATTGTCCCAAGAGGCTTGAAGGCAAGTGCTTCTAGATATCCACTAACATGTTAAGTTGCCAGCAGAAAACTAACTCCTCCATGGATCAATTAACTCCTTCAAGTCCACAATGATTGTAACCGTTCGAAGCTGAGATTTGCAGTCTTTGCAATAGAACTATGCTTTCCATATATCCCACCATTTTCTTTCCAACCAAGTAAAGGGATTTCAGGAGCCAAGAAAGAAAACTCTCTTAGAACATCCAACTCAGGCTGGTGTTATTGCTACCTGCCTCAAGGATCACAACAACTTTCATGTACAAAAATTCCTATGGAATGGTATTTTCGAAACAGAGATTTGAGCACTACCTCCAATTGTCAAAAATCAGATCAAATTGCCTCAGCAAATGGCCACAAAGTATCTCACCAAATTCACCTATTCACTTATTCAAATCATTCATTTATTTGACAAATACTTATTGAGCATCTACACTGTATTCCAGACACTCACTAAATGTTTAGGATATATCAATGAACATAATAAACAATGAACATAATAACAATAAACACAAACATTAAATTTTGTAGTATAGTAAAAAGTGTTAAGTCCTAAGGAAGAAAGAAAAAGTAGAGCAAGTCAAGCTAACATGAGAAGCTTAAATTGTGAATAGGAGAGAAGGTGAGATTGCAATCTGGCCAATATCTCTTTCAAACCTGAGATTTCATCTGGAATTACGAAGAGGTTCACTTATATAACAGAGGTGCTGTAAGTGCTAAGCACCATGGAAAATTTGGCCTGAGATCATGATTCTAGCATGATTAAGCCCTTTGCAGTGGACAGTGGCTGTTTCTGCAGCATCAATCCATTCTTCTCTTGGTAATTTTCCCAAATATTACATTGTGATCCATACCTCTGCCATGCAACCCACATGATTTGTAGAAGACCAACTCCACCTGGCTTAGAAGTTGAATATGTGATTCAGGTCCAAAGCCTATGTCCTGCCCAGTTATTGACTCATGGGTGTGCGCTTGACCCAATCAGGACAATGGAGCTGAAGATACTATTTGATAGGGATTTCTGGAAAAAAATCATCCTCACTTCCTTGCCATTGAATGGTGGACTGATATGATCTGGGTAATTGCTTTAGGCATTTTGCTACAGTGCAGAAACCAGCTCAAGAACTAATCAGCACACAGAGGTCAGAGTCAAGAAAATTCCAGAGGAATGGACCCAGAGCCCACATCAAACCATGTCTCTGGACCCTTGGGTGACATAAACCAATGAATCCACCTTCTTATATAGACCAATAGAACATAAGTTTTCTGTTACTTGCAACCCAAAGCATCTTAGCTTACAAAGCAAACAAAAGGAGGCTATGGGTAGGAGACCTACTTTGTGACTCCTTATTCATGTGAAATGTCTTATTCCAGCGATCCCACCCTAAAGTAATGTCCTTTATTAAAGACACAATTTATAGACCAAACCAACATTTTTATGAGTCACAGACAAGCAGTTTCTTAAATCAGTGAAAGAGATACTTCCAGAAAACTAAAAATAGTAGAACATATTGAATTAGAAATGAAAGGTGCAGATGTTAAGGCAGGCTCAGGAGGATCAATTCTAAGGTAATTTAGGGGAAGGAAATGACAGACGCTCTCAACCTCCAGCATAGTAAATTGTTTCTTGATTCCATCTTAATGAAAATACTGTGCATTCTCTCTTCTCTCCTGCAATACAGTTGATGGATTTTCTTGCCTTCTTTTTTTGCTTTTACTTTTTGCATAAATTTGGTATTTTTGTTTTTAATAAAAGTGGAGGTGTTTCTGAGAATTTCTATTGCAACAGCAGGGCTTGAACTTCAGGTCAGCTGAAAGGAAGAGTGTGTGCTGTTTCCATGGAAACCAAAGCAGTATAATGTCAGGTACTAAGAGACATCAAGAATAAAGGGATAAAATCCCTGCATCATTTTAATAAACACATCCTACTTATCGTTATTTAACCACAGTCTGCATACGTATGCTCTATCCCTTAATAGCCACTCTTCATAAATTTCTTTTGACCACATCTAACCTTTCTAAGTTGGTCCTGATTATGCTGCTAAGTAAATAAAGATGAAAAGAATGCCCTTCATTAAAGCATTATGAATGCCTTATTATTCTGAAAACTCATTAGACATCTATATGTTTTAATTAGAAAATAATACGACAGGGACTCACTAATAAGGGTTAACTTAAACCCACAGAGACAGACAGAAATTAAGAATCAGGTGTCCTTAAGTCCCCTTCTTATGCTACTGGCCCCATTCTGGGTTGTTTGTGATAGAAAAGATAAAAGACACATAGTTTTTATCCCAGTGCCCTTTCATACTGATGCCTCTCCCCTAGAGTGTATGCTCCAGCAGTGTCATATCTGTGGGAGCAAGAAAACTACCTTCATGCTTTCCGGTCTCCCAGGCAGCAAGAGACATAGACAAGTGCTTATCAACTCCATCTTAGGGAAATTGGTGAGAAGATCTCACAGAGGCAACGTTGGGAGGTAAATGTCTGTCAATGCTTCTTTGTACCTTTCTTAGCTTCACTCTCCCCACCTCCCCCCAAGGAAGGGGCCTCTCCTCAACTGTTTCCTCGTGGTCTTTCCTTCACACGTGTGTTAGTAATCAAGAGGGAAGGATAAGGGAAGGGAGGAAGAGAGGGAGGGAGATTGGACAGCACCATCAATCAACTTGAGGGAAGAAAGATTCAGGGTGTTTCCACTCCATCACGGACCCTAAAAAGAACACTGGCTGGGAGGAATGATTTGTGTGCAGAACTATACAAAATCCTTTTATTTGTCTCCAAAACTCAGTTTAAGGGAAATTATGCCAAATTCCAAATAAACTGAAATAATATTCTGTGAGCAGAACTCGGAAAGCAAACTCTCTCTGTCCTGTGGCTTAAGAAATTACAAGCACTGAAGGGAAAGGAGCCTTTTCTCCCTTCAGCCCACGGAAATCGGAATAGAAAGTAATAGACCCTTGCTAATGTCAGTGGCGTCACAAAGCCACCCGGGACCACCTGCCATGGCCAGAGTAAAAAGAACACTGGCTGGGAGGAATGATTTGTGTGCAGAACTATACAAAATCCTTTTATTTGTCTTCAAAACTCAGTTTAAGGGAAATTATGCCAAATTCCAAATAAGCTGAAATAATACTCTGTTAGGGCCTGTGAGCAGAACTCGGAGAGCAAACTCTCTCTGTCTTGTGGCTTAAGAAATTACAAGCACTGAAGGGAAAGGAGCCTTTTCTTCCTTCAGTCCACGGAAATCGGAATAGAAAGTAGTAGACCCTTGCTAATGTCAGTGGCGTCACAAAGCCACCCGGGACCACCTGCCATGGCCAGAGGACTGATGGCCTTGTGATAACCAGTGAGCCATGATGAATGAATGGGGACTGCTGCACCAGAAGGAGCAGAGAGGAGAGGAAGCTACACAGTTGCAAGTAAGACTGTAACCATCACTTAACCCTTATGAGAACTCCCAGGGGGGCCTGAACTGGAAAAGAATGTTGCACGAAGCTGAACACCAACAAGCCTGTGATTGAAGAATAGAGACTAAGATTTGACTACCCATTTCATAAGTGTAACCCGTCTAATGTAACCCAGAAAACAGAGTAGGCCCATCACTGAATCATCTGTGATTCCAAGGGAACCTAAAGACTCAGAAGCACAATCCACCCTCAGGAGGTAACTGTCAAGATGCTGACAAGAGAATTCCTTTCCTGGTCTAGAGAACATGAACACACACACACACACACACACACACACACACACACCATTCATTTAAAACTTAACTGCCCCAAATTTTAGATTTTTATGTGCCGTAAAAATACCCAAACAGCAAAGCCCTACCTACAGACAAATCCCAGAAGATTAACTGAAATCTTCTGAAATAATCTCACAACTTTTAAAACAGACAATAAGCCTAAGTTTCATGTAATCATCTGATTCTGGATATAATTTTCAAATGCAGGTATCAAATACCCTTTTGAGTTTATCATGTTAGTGCTTTTTGCATAATCACATTAGTAAAAGTCGATCAATTCAGACATCAGTAATCTGATTCCTTGGTCTTCAATAGTGTCTGAGAGTTTGGAATACACAGATGACCTTCAGATAGGTTTCCCTCTCTACCCCACGTGGAGGATCCTTCTGCAAAGCCAAAAGGTAACAGCAGCAGAACGTGGTCACCACTCTTTGGGGAAAAAAAAAAAAGGTAGTATCCCAAATGACACAGAGCCAGCTAGCTAACTATTACAGTTAATTCTTACAATATGGTTTTTAAATACCAAAACTTCATTAGAGTTAAATATCTCAGTGGGCACTTTAATTTATCATATTTCCAAATGTGATCTGCCTCAAACCAAATAGCATGGATTCAAGTATACACTTTCCTAGCTCACAAAGGGATCTATGGGAGGAAAAATAATCAATGTCAGAGAATCTTAAATAAATATTTTAAGTGAAGCAGGATGAGACAGGTCTCCTAGTGCCCACTGAGCCTTAGGGAATGGAAAGACTAGGAGAAAATACAATCTGCATCACAGCCCTACAGCTATTCATAGAGTTCAATCTTGAAGATAACTTAGAGAGTGTCTAGCCCAGGTGTGGCCAAATATTGCCTAGAGATATGTTAGATTTGGCCTCTAAAATTTAAAACGAATACATGAATAGGCTTACTTGGGGCATGCGCTATCATGTTTGCTACAGAACTTGAGAGTCCAGTACTGTCCACATCATTTATTCATTTTACTACCTGCCCAGCTTTTGAAATTATTCACTGAGTCTCTGAGAAAACCAGAATTTGCTCCAGATCACAAAGTGGTAGAATTAATGAACCATGTGTTTGTGGGGATAAGGGTGGAGACAGGTGAAAACAGGACTCACCCACGTCACCCCTCGTCCACAGATGACACGAGCCAGCTGGAGTTGAGGCAAGGGGGTCAGAGCACTTCTTCCCTTTTCTCTAGCCTTCTTCCTCCAAAGCTCCCGCACCAGCTTCACACCCGAACCCTACAGTTTATGCAAAACCAAACCAGCCTGTCACATCAAGAGTCTAGCAGAAATTCTGTTGGCAACACTAGGGTCCTCATTTTTTCCAAAGCAGTATTTTTCAATTGCAAATTTGTCCGTTCACCTTTGGACCCTTGTTTTGTATTGAAATCAATAAAGGCTTAGTGTAATAAAATCCTATTTTTAGCCATAGCTATAATATTTGCTTTTACAATTCCGCTTTTTTCCCCCAATATGAGAACTAATCTGGATCATCTTATAGATTTCCAAACTAAGGATAAGAAAAAAGAAAAAAAAAACTGGTTGAAAAGAAACTTTATCGTAAGCACAACTTTAATAGAATTTGCACTGCTGACCTCTGAAATATGAATCCAAAATTTGGCCTATCAGACTATGCTATGATTTCTTATTCTTTATAGGCCTGTCTACACACTGAAATCAGCTCTCCAATTGCTGTTTCAGAGGGTTCTTCAAGGTCAACAAAACTTGATGTTACAAATAAAAATTAATTTAAGAGATCAAATAACAAGTATCGCTGGGATCAGGACAGAGTCTTCCTTCAGTGGTCAGGTCTACATGCAGGGCAAATGCCATGCAAAGAAGCCTCTCTTTACTACTAGTTCAGGGGTGTGTGTGTGTGTGTGTGTGTGTGTGTGTGTGTGTGTGTGTGTGTGTGTGTATTTTTCAATTGCAAATTTGTCCGTTCACCTTTGGACCCTTGTTTTGTATTGAAATCAATAAAGGCTTAGTGTAATAAAATCCTATTTTTAGCCATAGCTATAATATTTGCTTTTACAATTCCGCTTTTTTCCCCCAATATGAGAACTAATCTGGATCATCTTATAGATTTCCAAACTAAGGATAAGAAAAAAGAAAAAAAAACTGGTTGAAAAGAAACTTTATCGTAAGCACAACTTTAATAGAATTTGCACTTCTGACCTCTGAAATATGAATCCAAAATTTGGCCTATCAGACTATGCTATGATTTCTTATTCTTTATAGGCCTGTCTACACACTGAAATCAGCTCTCCAATTGCTCTTTCAGAGGGTTCTTCAAGGTCAACAAAACTTGATGTTACAAATAAAAATTAATTTAAGAGATCAAATAACAAGTATCGCTGGGGTCAGGACAGAGTCTTCCTTCAGTGGTCAGGTCTACATGCAGGGCAAATGCCATGCAAAAGAAGCCTCTCTTTACTACTAATTCAGGGGTGTGTGTGTGTGTGTGTGTGCGTGTGTGTGTGTAAGAGAGAGACAGAGACAGAGAGAGATTGGATTGAAAGAGGGAGAAGATTTCAATTTTATCGACAAGGCACTGTTTAGAGTGAGATGGCATTTGCAAGTTTGTAATAGTAGAAAGGACGGACATGTACTATTGGAGAATGGAAAACCAGGATGCTATGGACTTTCCTTTCCAGTTGAACAGTATAAGAGCTGTACTGTTTGGGGCAGTGGCTAGGAGCTCTCACCTCAGTAATCGGCCTTATTTAAAAAGGAGCAGCTTTATTTTCACTGCTCTAAGATGTTTTTATCAAAAAGAAAAAATCCAGAATTAAAACTTAACTGAAGACTGGATTAAGCAAGAAGGAAATCTTTAAGAAGGAAAAAAAAAAACCATCACTGCCAGTGGCATGACAGGCCTTCTCCCCAGGCTCCCACTCCTGAAGTTTTGCCACAGCCTCTGGTTTTTCGGATCATAGCCTACCGCTTCCCTAGCCTTGTGTACAGTTAAGAACATGTCCTTATTATATGTCATTGTCAGTGAAAACTAAGATGACAAGTGAGTCTGATACTTCTTGAATCAGCCTACGGCTTCCCTTAGCCTGTTTTTAAATAGGTGAAGTAACTCATAAAGGCCATGTTTTCATTTTCTTTAATGAAGGCACTGCTCACAGATCTTCAGTACATAACTGAAACCCAAATGTAAAATAATTCTTATGAGGGTTTTTCAGAACAATGAGTCACAACTAAAAAAAGCCTACAAAAGGGGTGAGGGTGCACGGTGGGTAAAGCTGAGTGTCCACCCACACTGTGGTAAATCTCAGAGACGATGCACAAGTTGGGTATTAGGGTCTGACCAAGAAGACTTACAGTATCTTGAATCATATGCCAATTTTATTTGTGGTACATTGATTCAGCAGCAGATTCTTACCAACTTGGTATTTGAAATGCTCAACATTACATTGTTGATTCTAATATCATTCTTGATTCTTTATACATATTTTCCTTATAATTCAAGATCTGTGATTTTCTTTTAAGATTTAGGGAATAGTTAGCATCGTGGTTTTGACATCAGTCACAGCAGGCTCTGCCACACACTAGCTATGTGACCATGGGAATAATAATTCCCTCTCTAAGCTTTGGCTGACTTATCTAAAAAGATGGTTGGTAATAAAAACCATTGTTACAAGGTTTAAATCTGTAACAAAATGGAGGGTCTTACTCCCCAGCCGTCTCTCCTCCAAAGATGGCTCTGTTTCTTCCACCGGCTCTTTGAATGGTATCACCCACGTTCAGTCTCAGCCCTTTTCTCTTTTCCCCTTACACAGACTCCTGACTCAGGGATGGTGATGATAATACAGCTTGATTTTGGTCACCCGCCTTCTCACCAAATTTTCTCTGGGTCACCTGTTCTTCTCCCGCCCCTGAAATACCATACCAACTATTCTCTTGTTACTCCCAGATAACAGAAAGTTCCACAGTCACCTAAATGGAAAAACTCAGTCATATCTGTAATTAAAATGTCCAATATCATCTCCTATCAACACTCACAACTCAATTTAGAGATGCAGTGTCTCGCCTCTCTGGGCTGACACGTGCTGCCATTAGAAAGCAGAAGGAGCTTTTTCTCTGTGTCCTCACCTGACATTTCTGTCCCTCATCCCCCCTCTCAGGATTCCTGTGGTAACAGCAAGGCACGCAGAGAGCAGCCCACAGTCACCTAAATGGAAAAACTCAGTCATATCTGTAATTAAAATGTCCAATATCATCTCCTATCAACACTCACAACTCAATTTAGAGGTGCAGTGCCTCGCCTCTCTGGGCTGACACGTGCTGCCGTTAGAAAGCAGAAGGAGCTTTTTCTCTGTGTCCTCACCTGACGTTTCTGTCCCTCATCCCCCCTCTCAGGATTCCTGTGGTAACAGCAAGGCACGCAGAGAGCAGGAGGGCTCTGTGGGAGACGGTGATGGGCCCCCCGGACCTGGCAGCAGCTGATTCCCACAGACACCTGGAACTTACGTCTCAGACCAAACTCATTACCTGCCCGTGATAGTGCTCTTTTTAACAGTAATTTTTCTGGTTTGTGTCACCATTTACAATTGGGCAATCTGATTAGTTGAGGGTCAATCTTGTCTCCTCTCTCTCCCTCACCACATGCTACCAGATTGGTCACCACCTATTTTGTACTGTATTTACTCACAGCCTCCTATAGGCTCCCTCTTCTCTAGTGTCACGGACACTGCCCTGGTTACGCTCAGGTTACCTTCATGAAAACAGAGCTGTCCATCCGTCACCTCCCACACAACCACAGAACCATTTCTCTTTTTATTTCTCTTTAATGTTTTGCTTTTTATAAAGTGATCCTTCTCAGTGTTACACTGATAGTGTCATGCTCAAAAACCTTCCATAACTCCTTCTGCCAGAAGGACATTCAAGGTTCGTTTACTTGGCTTATAAAACTCTTCGCTTTACATCCCCTGCCCCCTTCCCTACATCATCTGTCTCACTGGAGCCTGACTCTCAAGAAACCTCCAAATAATCACATTTGCTCAAGCTTGCAGGATTGTTCACGCCTCTGTGTCTTTGCATATGCTGTTCCTTCTGCTTAGCATGCTCCTCCTTGCTGCTTAACTTTGAAAACTCTTATCAGCTCCTCCAGAAAGAACTCTCTCACTTCCTCACCAAGCTGTGTTTGTTTTTACCTCTTCCTCACTGCTAGAGCACTGTTTTCACACCTGTCCTGTAGACTAGTGATGTGTTGCAATTCTCTGTTTATATCTTTCTCCTCCGTTGAATGGTTGGGTTCTCGTTGGGGAACAAAAGAAAAATTCGAGAGAAATTTAAGAATAAATGAATGAATCAATGAACTGAACAGTTGAATGTTAAGGGAGCAGAGAGAACACACAAGGTTAGAAGATTGAATGTTCTTTAAATGTGGCTTCAAATACGACTAAATAAGACAAATGGGGTAAGGACTTTTTTCAATCATGAGCTCTTTTTTGCAGAAAGAATTTTCTGTACTCAACCCTAATCAAAATTTTATTTGCTAAATACTTCTACTTATGAGGTTGGAGGGTGAAGTGTCCTACATATTTTTTCCTGCTAATTTGGGGGAAGGGAAGGAGGGATTGTATATAATACTTTGCAAACAAATGGGCTAACTGCAACGCTGCAGTGTAAGATCCTGGAGGACAGAGACTGTATTTTGTTCACTCTGTACTCCAAGCAAAGCTTCTGGTTCATTGGAAATACTTGGTAAAATTTTTTAATACAAGCAAATCATATGTTCCCAAGAATAAGCTCTTAAACACTACATTCATCTTCAAATTTAGAGCTCCTGGACACATATAAGATAAAAACTAAGAATTTTTTAAAAATAAGTTTCAGAAAGAAATGAGTCTTAAGATTAAAAATAAAATCATTTATTGGAAGCATAGATAAGATTAGATTATCTGTAAACAATCTCTCTGTTTCCCAAAGGTTTCCTCCAGCAGTAACATAGGGGAGGATGAGAGGAGAGGGAATGGTAGGGAGGGTGGGCAGTCTCTGGAGTATTCACACTGGAATATACAAAGCAGGGAGAGAAAGGAATGTCCATCTGGGTACCAAAAGCGTTGGGCAACAGAGGCTATACCCAGACGTTGTGAGACTCCTGTCCTTTGCATTTACACATCACGCTCTGTAGAATCATATTCCTACTAAAGGTTTTCCCGTAACTCCTTCATCACACTCCTCCATCCACATTAAGCCCTCTAGCAATGTGTCACTCAGGAGGTTAACATGATGGGCAAAGTCGCCTTGGCTCCTCCCACGAGGGCACCCTGGCCTTGCTCAGCTGATGTTCTACACTCTGCTAATGTGAATGACAACGGCGGAATTTCCCAGTGCCCGGGAAGGAAAAGAATATCATCAAACATTCCAACATCTCCTAATTCTCCTTCCCTGTTCAGTGTCTCTACCACTGTATAAATGGCCTCATTTTTAGCAGAAGTATGACAAACACAACAATAGCATCATTTTACAGCAGTACTAAAGTACATTTTTAAAATGCATTTCATTTAAAAGCCACTCTAATTTAAGCCTTTTGGAGTCTTTATTCTCCTTCTCTCCAGAAGCAGGCTCTGTGTCTGAACGCCACTGGGGGAGCTGAGGCATGTGGACAGCATCTGCCAGGGACAAGATGCTGCCTCCCAAGTCTTTAGTGATTCACAGGTTGTAAATGCATTCGATTGTGCGGCTGTGCATTATACCAGGAATTCGTAAGTGGGCATTTGCAACTTTCAAATAGTTAGCAGTTAATATCACTTCACTTCTAATATAGTCACAAATGCCAACATCACATTTTTACCGTATCAGTTTTGATAGGTACAATTCAGATTTTTTTTCTTAGTTCTTCTTTTTACCTAGAATATAAGAAGTAAACATCATTTCGCTTACTTTTACTTTCCCCCAAATCGATCTTAAATAAATCCTTCAGTTACAAATGGGTGTTTTCAGACTATTTGAAATTACCCTGAAACACTTCTCACCTAATGGACATATTTACTATACAGGACATGCAGTTTCATATCGATTTCGTATGTGATTTGGTCAAGCTGACAGCTATGAGCGAAATGCTGCACAGGATTTGCTTATGGCGATCCTTACAACCAAACATCTACTAAACACAGCCTAAAGTATCATAAGGATTAGAGCTCGACTCCAGTTTCTGTTTTTAAAATATCTCAGGGCAGAAGGACAAGCTGACCTAATCAGGAGGTCATTTGAATAGATTTTAGAGTGCAAGACACAGCTAATGCCTGGTTGACATTCTAACCCAGAGAATTTTTTTTCATCTGTGATTAATGGACTTGACATCCATTTTCCCACTGCTTTTGCTAAACATGTAGTTCAGGATTTATTGTTAAATACCACTGAGATCATAGGAAACTAAACTTTTATGACTGTGAAAATATTGTGCCAGAGGCCAGAGTTTCTCCAAAGAGTTCTGGATAATACTAGAGAGTATAAAATGGTTCATGGTCTTGGTCCACTTAATATTACAATTTCTCCACTGTGAGAAATCTTTCTGAATAAAAAAGGTAAGAGAATAACACGGTAAACCCATAATTAGGTGATGAGATTTTTTTTTAATTTTATTTTTAATGGACATATAATGATTGTATGCATTTATGGCATACAGAGTAAAATTTTGATATTTGTATAAACTATGTGATGATCAAATAGGCTAATTAGCATATGCATCACAACAAACATTTATCATTTCTTTGTGATGAGAACATTTGAACTCCTCTCTTCTAGCCATTCAAAAATATACAAAAAATTATTGTTAATTATAGACAGCTACAACTACGATCAAATATTAGAACTTATTGTTCCTATCTAGCTGTATTTCTGTATCCATTAACCAAACTCTCCCTAACCCCACCACCACCCCACACTTTCCAGCCTCCAGTAACCACAATTTTACTCTCTACTTCTATGGGCTCACATTTTTTTAGCTCCCACATATGAGTGAAAACATGCAGTATTTATCTTTATGTGCCTGACATTGCACTTAAAATAATGTCTTCCAGTCTCATCCATGTTACCATGAATGACATGATTTTATTCTTTTTTATGGCTGAGTAGTATTCCATTAAGTATATATATCACATTTTCTTTATCTCTTCATCTGGTCATGTACACTTTGGTTGATTCCATTTCTTGGCTATTGTAAATAGTGCTGCAATAAACATTGGGGTTCAGATACCTCCCTGGTGTACTGATTTCCCTTCCTTTGGATAAATACTCAGTAGTGGGATTGCCAGGTTATATGGTAGATCTATTTTTAGTTCTGCTGATTTTCGTAATGGCTGTACCAATTTACATTTCCTCCAACAGCGTGTAAGAGTTCCCTTTCTCTGCATCCTCACCAGCATTTACTGTTTTTGCCTTTTTTGATAATTACCACTCTAACTGGAGTGAGATGATATCTCATTGTGGTTTTAATTTGCATTTCCCTGATGATGAGATTTAAAATAAATTTTTAAAGTAGCAGAACAGGGAGGAAATAAAATGAAGGAAGAGGATATCCCTCTAGTTCGTGAATGACTGATTTTGCATTTGCTGTGCTGCTACATAGTATTCCAATAGTCAGAAACTATAACAGCAAAAGAGTGTAAAACTCAAAAGTGTCTTTCTCTCATTTCACTGATTTAGGTGACCTAGAATCTTGCTAGTATAGACAAGAGCCATATTGTCCTAGTTAATCTGCCACTTCCAGGACTTAAGGTTACATCCTCAAACAGTTGCCTACTTCTTCCTAGTCATTAAACCGTCTTCTGGTGCACAGACTTAAAGAATCTGCTGTTTGTATCTCTAAAGAGAACATATGGTACAGTAGTCAAGAATTGGTGTTCAGTGGGCCTAGGAGGATTCTGTGGCCATGATTTAGAAATCTGGGGAGTCATAAGGCAGTTGTAGGAAGAGGCTCCAATCATTGGTGCTGTGGGTTGAATTTTCCCCAAAACCTCATTGATGCTTGATCCGCATTGTAACAGTGTTAGGAGGGTGGGAAATCAAACTATGACAGTGTTGAAATGTAGGGCCTTTAAGGGATGATTAGATCGTGAGGACCGTGCCCTCGTGAATGGAGTAATGGGTTAGTGGTTTAGTGGGTTATCAGGGAGTGGTTCTGATGGCTTTATAAGGAGAGCAAGTGAGGACATTAACTCTCTTCCCATTCTCGCCATGTCACAGACAACCTGCATCTCTGAAGAGAGTCACCACCAAGAAGGCCCTCACTAGATGCGCCCCCTGCACCGTGGACTTCCCAGCCTCTGAAACTGTAAGAAATAAATTTCATCTTCTTTTTTTTTAAAAAAATGTCACAGACAACCTGCATCTCTGAAGAGAGTCACCACCAAGAAGGCCCTCACTAGATGCGCCCCCTGCACGGTGGACTTCCCAGCCTCTGAAACTGTAAGAAATAAATTTCATCTTCTTTTTTTTTAAAAAAAGGAATTAGTGTTCATGGCTAAACTATCTAGGTGGGAAACCCTGCACTATGTGACCTTGGGCAAGTTATTTAACCTTATCTCAGATTCCCTACGTATAAAACTGGGATAATTATAATACATTCCTCATAGGGTTGTTGAAACAGTTAAGAAGAGCAGCCCTCAAAAGGGCTTAGTACCTCACACACGAAAAACAACAACAACAAATATTAGCTATTATTTTTATCAAGAAGCTGAAATAGCTAATAGGTTTTAAAGACGTTAATAAAAAAATTTCTGTTCACAGGCCACATTAGACCTAAATGGGATTTACCATATCTGTCCTTCAATATAAGCAATGAATAACTGTGTGATGGGCATATAAAAACAAATTCCTGGTGAGCTGAGAAAAACTGCAATCCTCACGTCCATGGTAAAAAGAGAGTGATAATTTCAACATTTTTGTTCATTTGCTATGCTTTTTAAGTGGAGGAGATGTCCTGGGTGAAGACTGGTTAACAATGACAGCAAGGAGGAACAATGAATCTATACATGAAGCTGAGATCAGTGCTTGTTTCATTATAAAGGGAAATCAACTGTTACTAAATTAATCCACCATGTGTGAGTTACAGGTGTCACTACGTGAATGTGTTGACTGACTGAGTCTCCGCTAGGAAATGAAACATGTGAAATTTAAGCATACTTTTGGAACAATATACATATTTTTGTTTATTGTGCATTTTAATGCTTCTGTGAAAGCATAACATTTTACTTAGAGCATATAAATGATTAGTTTCAAAATGAGACATGGAAGCACGATGTGGGTTCTTCAATTGTTCATTATTCCTGCCTGTAGCTAAACGAGCTCTGTGACCAGGCTCTAGCTGTGGCATGTGTAACATGCACTCCACATTAGTCCTTCCCTCTTCCTCTGTCCCGGGCTGAGGGAGTCCAGAATGGGCACCATTAGCAATTCCTAATGGAGGCTTAATTCCTACTTAGAAGCAAACAGTAAGAAATTAAATCAGCTCAATCTAAAAGCATACAGTGGTAATACTGTTTCACAAGGGATGCTGTTTAAACAGTTAACTCTGAGTGAACTCTTCCTGTTCTTTCATTGGGAAGCGTTTCAGACCTTAATTACTGTGTTCTGTGAGACTGTGACAGATCGTCCCTTTTTCACGGGATTCTTGCCAGGATAAAGCAAGCCTTTTTATTTTATTTTATTTTTTTCTTTTAGGAAGACTACACTTAATTCGTGCTAGAGTAATTAACTCTTTGTGGGTTTGATCTTAATTCACCATTAAATTTTGATTCTGTTGGGATTATCTGCTTCTGTTGTCTTTGTAGTAATTCTTAAAAACAACGCGGAGCAAAAATGTACTATTTGTATCAAAGGTAAAACTTTAAGATTTTTTCAGTACAATAAACAAAATTGTAAACTTAAAGGAAAAAAAGCTTATAGGGACTTTTCCACAGCAGCAATAGAAAGAGAGAGACGTGCNCTAGAGTAATTAACTCTTTGTGGGTTTGATCTTAATTCACCATTAAATTTTGATTCTGTTGAGATTATCTGCTTCTGTTGTCTTTGTAGTAATTCTTCAAAACAACGCGGAGCAAAAATGTACTATTTGTATCAAAGGTAAAACTTTAAGATTCTTTCAGTACAATAAACAAAATTGTAAATTTAAAGGAAAAAAAGCTTATAGGGACTTTTCCACAGCAGCAATAGAAAGAGAGAGACGTGCACAGTGGGGCACAGGCTTCATTGTCCGAGTTGTCCCAGCTAGCCACATGACCACAGGCAATTCACCTCGTCTCTCCATGTGTCTGTTTCCTGATGTGCATGATGGGATTAGTAACACATAACTCAGAGAATGGGACCATGCCTGGCATACATCAGGTGCTCAATAATTATGAGCCAGTTTTTCCTGTCCTCCCCACGTTCTGTCATAAAATAGGATATTCTGCATTTTAATTCTTTGGCTCTCTGTTGTCATACATGGCAGAATGGCTGTCAATCTGATGAGCTTTCAAACCAGGAGCACCCCACCGCCATCCTGCTCCTCAGAGAGTGTCCTTTTGGGTGACACTGTCTGTTCCTAGATCTAAGAAGAAGAGATGACAGACCTGACTTAAAACAGGGAAAGCTGAGATATGAAAGGCTATATTGAATGATTCTGAATGCTAGAAGTTGAAGAGAAAAAGGATTCACTCTTCATTAGTGAAACCCAAATAAAAATTGATCACATTAGGCTCACCATGACAAAGAATAATTCAATCAGTGGCTTCTTTTAAGATAAAGTAAAAAGTTTCTTCCTAAAAGTAATTTAGAAAAAGGTGAGCAAAATTCTTCTAGCTAAAGATGGCTCTATTGCTGTCTCTCTTGAACTTTTTTTAGAAAAATGACTTTATAGATTTTGTTAAAATGGTACATGCTCATTATAAGAAAAGTATAAGTCCAGCAGTAAGTTAAAGAACAATGAAAAAGTTTAAAAAAANAAAAAAATCACCAAAAATCTACCATTCCCAAATACCCATGGTTAACAACTAGAAACCACTGTTTCAGGAATCTCTTCCCTCATATATACAGCGGTAATTTTAATTATACCTGAATTAACTGAATAAGAAGTAAAAATGGAATAAACAGATTTGTTCAAATTCAGATGTTTCCTCAGCACAAGCAATATTAACAATTTTTAATATTTCAAAGGTAATTAAAAGCATAATGAAAATGTTGAGAGATTGGAGTTATGATGCATTTTAAACTAAACATTTTCATTTTAGATGGAATCTATTGATTCTCACTATAAAAGGGCATGAAATTGGCACACAGACTTCCTCCTCCTTCTGATCACTTTGTTACATTATTTGTATATTTTAAGGTTTATAATATTTTCATTCAATTAATTGAAACAGGTTTTGAATTTTAGTTCTATGTTCTGATGGACTAAATTCTCATTTCCAGTATTTTTTTTTCTTTATTTCAAAATGTCTCATTTTGACTAATCTTAGTCAACTGTATTATGTCATCCAATTAAACTTGATTTACTTGTTTTATAAATTCTATATTCCTAAAGTATTTTCACACAAGCATGTTTGTTTATTATGCTTCAAAAACAGCCTGCTTATGTGAAAATTATTGGGGCAATCATTCCCCCAGAATGCAAACAGATACAGTGTTCCAGAAAGCATCGAGTGTGTGGGGGGAAAAAAATCTAATACCAATGTGATATTTTCTCCTTTGTACATGACTGGAGTTTTATCTTGATGTCCATTTATTTTTTTAACCTTCAAGTGCCATATCTTTGCTAGGGTAAATACTGGTATGGATTACTCTCTAACAATGTTTCCTGGCACATGTGGCCAGTTGATGTGGAGGATCAAATATTTATATTAAAAACAAATTTCCTATTTTATTCTGTATAATTATTTATGAAATCTGAATTAAAGTTAAAATTAGATGTAAAGCCAAGAGAGCATGAGACAATGCATGATGGGTATCCAAGGTACCATGCAAATGTTAACCAAAGAAAGCTAACGTGGTAAAACTAACATCAGACCAAGCAGATTTAAAGTAAAAAGCATTGTTAAGAATAAAGAGGGACATTTTGTAATGTTAAAAATCAATACCCGAGGAAAATAAAATAATTGTATAATTATATGTACTTAATAACATAGTCTCAAAAATCTAAACAAAAACCAATAGAACTAAAAGAACTAGATAAATCCATAATCATAGTAGGAGATTTTAACAACTTTTGCAATATCTGACTGAACAAGCTGATATTAAAATATCAGAGAAATAGAAGATTTGAATAACATTATTAACAAACTAGACCTATTTGACATATGTAGAACACTGTTCACAATAACTACAGACTGCACATTGTTTTAATGCAAAATGAACATTTACCAAAATTGACAATATGCTTGGCTATATAGGACATCTCAACACACTTCAAAACATTGAAACAAAGAGAGAATGTACTCTTACTACAGTGGAACTGCTCTAGAAATCAATAATGGAAAGATAACTAGAAAATCCTCAAATATTTGGAATTTAAGCAATGTACTTCTAAAAAACACAGGGGTGAAAGAAGAAATTAGAAAATGTTTTTATTTATTTACTTGTTTATTTTTGAAAGCTTTTATTTTATTTATTTAATTATTTTTAATGCAAATCAGAAAAAAAAATGTGTGGCTACCTGTAATGATAGAGTCTGGATAGGATAATCATTTTTTAAAAAATTTATCAATATACAATGTACTTGATTTTCATGTCCTTTGACCAATTCCTCATTCCCCCTCCCTCTCCCCCACTCCCCCACATCAACATCATATCTGTTCACTTGTCTTAAGTTCAAGGAATTGTTGTGATTGTTGTGTCTTCTTCCCTACCCCACCCCCACCATTTGTTTGTATATTTATTTATTTATTTATTTTTATCTCCCACAAATAAGTGAGAACATATGGTATTTCTCTTTCTGTGCCTGATTTAATACAGTAAGTCATAAAATAACTTATATTTATAATATAATAATATATTATAAATATGTATTATATGTTATGTAATATATTATATTATAATGTTATATAATATAATATTATATTATAGTATATTATACTGTAATATTATATTATATAATATATTATAAATAATATAATATAATGTTATATTATATAATATAATAAGTTATATTGCACTTAATACAATTTTTTCTCAGTCCATCCATGTTGCTGTGAATGGTAGTATTTCACTCTTTTTTACAGCAGAGTAGTATTCCATTGTGTAGATATACCACATTTTATTTATCCACTCAAAGGATTAATATCCAGAATATATAAGGAACTCAAACAACTTTACAGCAAAAAAACAAGTAACCCAATTAAAAAATGGGCAAAGGTGCTAAATAAGTATTTCTCAAAGGAAGATATATGAATGGCCAACAGACACATGAAGAAATGCTCGACATCACTCAGCATTCAGGAAATAGAAAATGTTTTTAAACTGAACGAAAGAAAAAATATCAAAACTTATAATGTATCAAAAGCAATGCTTAGAGGGACACATTTAGCCTTAAAATGCTTCATAAGAGAAGAAAGGCTAAAATACTAACGGATTTAAGTTTCCCTTTCAAAAATATCAGCACGTTAAATGAAAAGAAATTAAAAAGAAGGAAATGATAAAGATAGCATAAATTAATAAAACAGAAAATTCACATATTATGGAATATATTATGGAGAAAATCATAGTCAAAATTTTATCCTATTAAAAAGAAAGTTAAAATCAATAAACTCCTAGCAAGACACACCAAGATAAAAGAGAGAAAAGGCAAACACTACCAAATTCTAGAATATAGAGAAGGCATCTCTACAGATCCTACATTTTAAAAGGAGACTGTTATGAACAACTTTATGAGGATAAATTTAAAATTTAGAAGAAATTTTTCTTGAAGAAAAGCTTATCAAAGCTAACATAAGAAAAATGGAAAATGCAAATAATCATATCTATTAAGCAAATTGATTTTTTTAATTAAAAAAATATTAGAAAGAAAACTCCAGGCCAATATGGCTTAATTGGTAATCTCNCAAAAAGACAAAAAGACAAAAAGACAAAAAAAAAAAAAAAAGAAAGTTAAAATCAATAAACTCCTAGCAAGACACACCAAGATAAAAGAGAGAAAAGGCAAACACTACCAAATTCTAGAATATAGAGAAGGCATCTCTACAGATCCTACATTTTAAAAGGAGACTGTTATGAACAACTTTATGAGGATAAATTTAAAATTTAGAAGAAATTTTTCTTGAAGAAAAGCTTATCAAAGCTAACATAAGAAAAATGGAAAATGCAAATAATCATATCTATTAAGCAAATTGATTTTTTTAATTAAAAAAATATTAGAAAGAAAACTCCAGGCCAATATGGCTTAATTGGTAATCTCTACCAACATTTAAGAAACACAAACTAGTAATCTTACACCTATTCTATGACAGAATGGAAAAAGAGGGACCACAACCCAAAGTGATTTTTAATTGGACAGCAAAACGTAGTTACTAAGGCTCGACAAGGACATTGTAAGAAAGGAAAATTGTGTGAATCTTTCTTAAGAACACAGATACATGGGACCACAAAAGCCCGCAAATAGCCAAAGCCATAAAAACAAATACATGAACTGATGGAACTGAATCGACATCTCAGAAATAAACCCACATATATATGGTCAACTAATATTTGACAAGGGCACCAAGAATACACAATGGGGAAAGAGTAGTCTCTTCAATAAATGGTGTTGGGAAAACTGGATATCCACATGCAAAAGAGACAAATCAGACTCCTATATTACAGCACTTGCAAAAATTAACTTGGTGTGGATTAAGGACTTAAATTTGACACCTGAAGCCATAAAACTACTACAAGAAAACAAAAGAAAAAAGTTCCTTGACATTGGTCTTGGCAATGATATTTTGGATTTGATATCAAAAGCACAGGCAAAAAAGCAAAAATAAACAAGTGGAACTACATCAAACTAAAAAGCTTCTGTAAGCAAAGGAAACAATAAATAAAATGAAAATACAACCAATAAAATGGGAAAAATATATGCAAACCATATATCTGCCAAAGGGTTAATATCCAATTATATCAGGAACTCATACAACTTGATACAAAGAAACAAATAATCCAATTAAAAAATGGGCAATGGATCCGAATAGACATTTTTCCAAAGAAGACATGCAAATGGCCAACAGGTGCTCAACATTACTAATCATCAGGGAAATGCAAATCAAAACCAAAATGAGCTATTATCTCACACCTGTTGGGATGGCTATTATCAAAAAGACAAGATATAAGTGTTGACAAGGATATTGAGAAAAGGGAACTCTTGTGTAGTACCAGTGGGAATGTAATTGTTGTAGCATTATGGAAAACAGTACGAAGGTTCTAAAAAATGAAAACAATAGAACCAATATATGATCCAGTATGATTCTACTTCTGAGTATTCCACTCAAAGAAAGTAAAACCCATACCTTGAAAAGATATCTGCACTCCCATGTTCACTGTAGCATTATTCACAATAGCCAAGACATAGAAATAACCTACGTATTTGTTGGCAGTTGAATGTATAAAGAAAAAAAGTGTGACACAACACACACACACACACACACACACACGCATGCACACAGAGGAATATTATTCAGCCATAAAAAGGAAAGCCTGCTTTTTGCAATATGGATTATGATAAGTGAAATAAGTCAGAAAAAGACAAATACTATATGATCTCACCTAAATGTAGAATCTAAAAAAGTTGAACAAATAGAAACAGATAGACTGGTGGTTTCCAGGAGCTGGGAGATGCGAAAAATTGAAAGATGCTATGAATTTTCAGATAAAAAATGAATAAGTTCTGGAGATCTAATGTACAGCATGGTGACTACAGTTAATACTGTATTGTATACTTAAAATTTGCTGAGAGAGTAGATTTTAAATGTTCTTACCACACACACAAAAAAAATGGTGATGGATGTGTTAACTAACTTGATTGTAATGACTTTGCAATATTTGCATATATCTAACATGTTGTACATCTTAAATATATATAATTTTGTCAATTATACCTCTATTAAGCTTAAACATTAAAAAAGAACATAGATGCAAAATGTTTAACAAACTCAACAAAGCATTCATCCATATATCAAGAACCTCTACAAATCAAAAAGACAGACCCAATGGAGATATGGAAAAAAGAGTTGATGATACTTTCTAATTCCCTATTGCTTCTGTAACAAATGACCACAAACGTGCTAGACGAAAACAACACAGACTTCTTATCCCACAGTTCCGCAGTTTAGAAGTAAGAAATGGGTCTCACCTCACTAAAATCAAGCTGTCAGCAGGGCTGCATTCCTTCTGGAGGTTCTAGGGAAGAAGCTGTTTCCTTGCCTTTTTCAGCTTCTTAAGGCCCCCTGAATTCATTGACTCATGGCCCAGCTTCTCCATCTTCAAAGCCAGCACAGTTGGGCCACGTTTTTTTCACACTGTCGTCTCTGTTTCTCTCCTCTGATTCCCTCTTCCATTCTTAAGGACCCTTGAGATTACACTAGGCTCACCCAGATAAAACAGGATAGTCTCTCTGTACTGTCAGTTGATTAACAACCTTAACTCCATCTGCAACCTTAATTCTCCTTTTCCACATAAACTGACATAGTCACAGGTTCCTAAAATAGGACATAGACATCTTTGGGAAGACATTTTTCTAACTACTATGAAACATAAAAGAAGGTATACAAATAGCCAGTAAAAATATAAAAAAGTGTTCAACCTCATTAGTTATTAAGGAAATACAAATTAAAATCATGGTGATATATCATTATATCCCCCCCATCAGAATGTCTAATACTAGAAAGAGAAATTAATATTTTTCTAATTTTTTCTAATTTTCTATTTTCTTTTTTTTTTTCCTTTTTGTCTTTTTTACTGACCAGTAACGGGATCGCAACCCTCAGTGTCGCGCCCGTACCGGGGACCGGCAACGGGATCGCAACCCTCGGTGTTGCGCCCGCTCCGCGCTCAGCCAGTGAGCGGGAACCGGTCTCCACATGGGATCCGAACCCTTGGCGGGAGCACCGCCGCACTCCCAAGCGGCACACTGTCCAGTGCGTCTGTATGTGGGATCCGAACCCTTGGCGGGAGCACCGCCGCACTCCCAAGCGGCACACTGTCCAGTGCGCCACCGGGCCAGCCCCTAATTTTCTATTTTCTAATTTTCTAATAATTTCTAATTAGAAGAAAAATTCTCATAGATTGCTAATGGGATTTTTAAATTTGTACAACCATTTTGGAAAATTAGCAATATCTACTAAAATATAAAATATTAATACTCTACTATCCAGCAATTTCACTCCCACAAATACACTCAAGAGAAATGTATATAGGCATGTACCAAATGACATATACACAGATATTCAAAGCAGCATTAATTTTAACTATCACAAACTGAAAATAACCCAGATGCCTATGCCAAGTAGAATGAATAAGAAATCAGTTGCAATTTATTCACATGATGGAATATTATATGGCAATAAAGATGAACAAACTTCTGCTACACAGGAATAACATGAATGAATCTCATAAAAATGATGTTGAGTGAATGAAGCCAGACAAAAGAAGGTACATATTATAGGACTCTATTTTTATTTAGATAAAGTTCAAGCGCAGACAAGACTAATCTATCGTAATAGAAATCAGAATAGCAGTTAGCTTTGGGAATGGTATACTTGAAAGATGGCACAAATGAGGCTTTTGAGGTTCTGGTCATGTCCTATTTTGTAAAAATGTATTTATGCTTACCATACCTTAAGTGTTACATTTCAATTAAATTTTCAATAAATCTATTTGAGCAGTATATATATCTGTGTCAAAAACTTAAGACCTTCTTTAGCTTTCAAGGAGATAATGAAAACAAATTTCTGATTAAGCAGGCTGTGGTACTAAGACAAATCTCACAGTGGACAGACACTTCCTGTCAGAAGAGCCAAATACCAGAAGGCAAGAGGTTAAAACGAATTAAAGTTTAGCCATTTTTGAATCAAATGAAAATGTTACAGACCCCAGAGATTATTCTTATATTTGGACTTCTTCAGTGACCTATAGGTAGCCATTTGAAATTAGTTAAGTAACATTATATTCAACCTTTTGAAATAACAGTTTTTGCCTTTTTATGAGAAATTGGCATTTTCATCATCGAAGAGATACACAATCTCCTTGACACAGTGATTCTCCAGTGAAACCATTTGAATTTTTTTTAAATAATGTGCTTCACAAAAGCCCAGCAATTATCTGCAGAAGGAAAAAGAGCAGCAATCTTGTGTGCCCACAGGGAAATAGAGAATGGAAATGTCTAACTGCAAAACCAGGAATCGAAACAATTATAATGAGAATTCCCACGGTAACATTGACTGAACCCCAGTTTCGTTTTAATTTTGGTTTTGGTCTGTTTTTACAGCATCATGAACGGTACAGATAATAATAATGGAAAATAATATTTCTTTTTATATGGCGCTTCTGTTTGTAAAGAAGTTTCATATTGTTGACAGGTTTTCTTGGAAACTCAGGATCTTTTGAACCAGATCCACCTCGGTTCAAATCCCAGCGAGGTCCCTTGTAAGTTATCTAACTTTGGACAGTTCTCTTAGTTGCGATTCAGTTACCTCATGTGTAGACGGGGGTAAGGACTACCTGAATCAGGTTTATGGGAGGACTAGCTGAGGTAATGTACGTACGTCCATGGTGCATATATAATAGGGACAGTAATGTAAAGTCCACGGCACATATTAGGCACTTGATAAATAATAAATATCTCAGTTGACTTTTACAATACCCTATGAGAGCAGATACCGTGAGTGTTTGTTTACCCATCAACATGCCTACCCCACTGAAGGCTAGGCACTTGATAAATAATAAATATCTCAGTTGACTTTTACAATACCCTATGAGAGCAGATACTGTGTTTGTTTGTTTACCCATCAACATGCCTACCCCACTGAAGGCTTTCAGTAAATATTTGTTTAATGGATGAATTAATTCATAAATGAATGAATAAAAGGAAGTAAGACACAAATCCATTCTCCCAGTTTTGTAGAAAACAAGGCTCAGCTTTACCCAAGGTTCCACTACTACTAATTATAAAAGCTGGGTTGCAAACCCAGTTTTTCTTACTCCAAGTCCAATATTCTTTCCTCTATTCCAGCAGCACTCATGACAGTATTTACTTGCCTTGCTCTGGATGTTGGCATTTTATCTTCATTTTGCATGTGAGATTTATTCTAAGTTAAAGAGTGTCTGGACTCGGCTCAGAAAGAAATTCAGTAAACAAGTTTCATGCTTATGCTGATAGCATGTGATATTTTAAATATACCTAAACTATGATAAAATGTGGAAGCACCAAATTTATATAGTACGTATGTTTAATGCAAAATAAAAATATCACCACAGAAAGTATTGAGCAAATAAATCCTCCTTGGGTTTTCTTTCTTGAAGCTATTGCCTTAGAAAATTAAACATTGCCAGATAAATGTCCTTCCCAAAGGCATTATGGTAATTCCAAAGTAGAATCTTAGGTCATTTAAGTAAGGTTTAGAGAGTTTCTTCAACTAGCTAACATTTGGGCTGTGTATGCACCTTGCCTTTACTGATGGAAATGTGTTCATTGTGGGCAGCATGCTGGTAAACTTACATGCATGACCATAGAATCATAAAATTGAATTTTAAAATGTCAACATGTTATCCAATACAGTTTGTGCAGAATGGAAATGATCCAGAAGCATTAGGAAGCAAACCAGTTTTTCAGTGGTAAGAACTTTAAAAATCAAGAATAAGGCAAGTAGAAGAATACTTCGGAGATAAAGCCAGCAAGATTAAGGACTGGGGTACCAGGAAAAAGGACCTAGACTCAGGCAGCCACTGTCATTCCGCAGGAGCTGTGGTAGGAAGCACCCCATGGTGCTGCTGGACTGCACATCCCCAGGCTGCCTGCTAGCAAGAGCTGAGCCAAACACCTGTCTCCCTTTTGTAAGTGAAGGGAAGAGGGTGTGGGAAATCCAGAGAAAGAGAAAACATTGCAAGAGTTATGAATCACAGTGAGTGAAGTTTCTCGAGATGGGATGGTGCAGTGAAAAGAGCACTGGCCTACAAGACAGGTTTTGCAGAGTGACTTCAAGTGGGGGTTTGGGGGCCTGTCACAGCACTTCATAAGTGTTTGCTGTTACTATCTCTAATATTATAGTTAGCACCTTTTTTCTCCTATATTTCCTATATATTCCTATATATTTCCTAGATATATAGGAAATCTATTGATTTTTTTCAGGCTTATGTACAGTAATCTTACTGAATGCTGTAAATGTTTCTTCCTACTGCCCTTAGGATGCATCCAAACTCTTTGAAAGGTTTCAAATATTTTATTCTTTAGCCATAAAGAAATTCTTTCACGTCTTCAGATGAGGCAGGTTCTTTCTGGCTTCCAGTTTTTCACACATGCTCTTTCCTGTGTTTGGAGCGCCTCCATCTTCTCTTCCTAACTCCTAATAATTCTTTAGGTCTCAGGTTGAATATCATTTCTTCTGGATGTCATCTTTACCTCTCCCCATCAGCATCCCCACTGACAAAATCAGATTAAGTGCCTCTACTGCATGTTTGCATGGCAGCCACCTGTTAGCATAGCTGCCCTGTCAAAGAACTTGTCATGCTTTATTGAAACTGCTTTTTTCATTACCTCCCTGGGTAGGTTATTAGATTCTGTGAGGGAAGAAAATCCATCTATCTCATTCAACATTTTATGCCAAGCACCTAGCATTTAAGTCACATGAGTACTTACAAACTACTTGTGAAATACATGGGTAAATGAATGAATGAGTGAATGAATGAATGAATGAGTTAAATCTAAATTCCTCGATATAGTTTATTAGGACCTGGTGGTTGCTTACCGCTCTGGTCTCTTATCTTGCCACGTAGTACACAACCATCTACCCACCAGCCATCTTGAATTTATTTCAGATCCTCAAAAATACCATGCTCTCTTTGCCTGCAGGAATTTGTATGTGCTATTCTCTTGCCTGGAATATTCTCTTCAATTACCCTCCTCTGAAGCAACTCCTTTTTATCTTTCAGGAATCAATCGAGTTGGCTTTTTCTGTGATACCCTTCCCCTTACCCACTTCTTACCCCATTTCGATTAGGTGCTCCTCCAAAGTACACCCTCAGACCCTTCACTTCCTCTATGATGAAACTGCTTAGATTTCTCTGGCACATCCTCTTCCTACCAGCTATTGTTCAGACCCACACATGTGCAGAAACATGAGACTTCCTCTCTTTCTGTCTTCAAAATACCTGTGGAGTCTGCCCATTTTCACTGTGCCACACCTCTCTCTTGAACGTATCTGGTCTGTGTCTTTCAGGAATGAATATGTTTACAAGTCAGTGGATTCTTCACTTCCCATATTATTGGGATAAAGAGAAGATTATCTAGGTGAGTAAAATTGATATCTCACAACTTTGAGCATCACACCGTGGCTACAGACACGTGGGCTTAAACTGTTTACATCATAACCGTTATGATTGCAGGTTACATTGCACCTTTACAAAATAAGGCATGAGGAAGGAATAGATATTCCGTGCAAATCAGCCACCATTCTGGAGATGCTATCCACGGTGTACACTGATAATAGGCCACCTGTATCATTTCTGATACCACAAAGATCATACATATTTATATATATAAAATAACATCTATGCTGATTGCCACTGTCCCAGTCATTTGCCTGTATGTTCTCCGATAAATTCTCTAAACTCCTCCTCCTCTTCTTGGAATTACAGAAAACCACTTTGGATGGAGCTCCACTTTGGATGGAGCCTCTATCAGGAACTAAGTCTTCTATATGGTTCTGCAGAAGATGGATTGTACCACACAGTCCCTCCCTTCTGAGGGTCCATCTCCCACCAGACAGCCCAGCTTCTGGATTCTGGTAATATCAACTTCTTCTGTTGTCTCAACCCTAAGGACAGTAGTGGCTTCCTGTTCTTATTACTATCTGGGATGCCACACCATCTCCTGTGTGACTTTTGAGGTCTTTCATCATCTGTGGAAGCAATATTCAATATTAAATTCTCTCTGTTGAAACACCTAGAATGGATTCTTTCTCCTTGACTGGAACCTAACTGGTACACCCAGAAAAATCTAAAATATTCAACCAAAGTAAATCTATTAGAGTAAATAATACTGTGAACATCTTAAATTCTTGATGCAAAGTAACTATGTCACTGATATTAAATTTATCCTCTCCTTTTTCAACCCTTGGCCTTCATTTGGAATTCCATATCTGTATACTTTTTTCAGTTAAAAATGTAAAAGAAAAGTAGTTCTGGTTCATATTTTAACAAAATTCCCACTGAAATTGAAATCTTAAAATGGAAGTTACAAAATTAATAGGAAGGAGAATTTGAGGGTAAACTGGAAAGTTGAGGCTTAAAACTCCATTGCATCTTATATCAGAGAAACTAACATGTTATTTCAAGTAGAAAGTGATTAGATGTTGACCAAATAGTGCTAAGCAATTTGTAAACACATTGGAATCAGTCAAATAGTAAAAAAGTCTTTTTTTCCTCAAAAAATTTTTTTGGAAATTTAAGAATCCAGATTTTTTTAAAAATGCTTTTATACTCCAAATATACTTATATTTAAATTGTTTTAAGCTCTCTTGTAGGTAAGAGACCTAAGATCTGAGGTGTTACGTTTCTTAACAATCCTTAAAACATCACCTTTTAAAAGGAATTACATTTTCTAGTATTAAAACCGAAAGGGAAACTGCTTCTGGAATTAAGCCAACACACAGCCCTATAGCTTACAGTCCAGGGGATGCGGAGTACTAAAATTAGCAAAACTATCTTCTTCAAATTAACTTTAGTGAAGTGGTCACTTTTTTCATGCCGTATGAAAACATCCAAAAGTCATCAAAGGTGGATTCACCTTGAAGCCCATGTAAGGGGAAAATTATTAGATTTCCCCACAAATACTGCCATGACAAAGCTAAAGCAAGGGACTCCACGGTACACACAAGCATTGGAGGCTATTTTTCACCCACTCTCACAGCTTCTTCTCTCTCTGTCCCTTCCCAAAATACCACTCACTTTACAAGGTGTGCCCTGGACTGTCAGCTAAATTACCACATTCTCTGAAAGCCCTTTCCTAGCCTTCTGACAGCAGAGGGAACCCTAGGGAAAGACCTACAGAAGTCAGGGAGCCACGAGGACAAGTGAAAACAAGACCCCAAACTCTTTACTCTTCTGTTCTCCAATTCCTCTAACACAGCCTGGACAAGGGAGCCACTAAATATCGTTCTGAAAGGAGCAACACTCGCCTGGTCTCCCCTCTCTGGGAACCGTCTGCACTTGGCTGCTGAGCCCAATTTCATATATCTACTGTGAAAACTATAGAAGAATGTTTCTTTTAATTCTGGTATTTTTATTAAAAATGTTCAGGTGAGAATTTCCCAACCCTTAATATAGTCTTTTAAATAACAGAAATTTCTACACTGTATAGAAATTACCTTAATTGCACCCCAGAGAGATAATGGTCTGGCCTTGTGTTCAATGCCTCCAGTGATATGGAGCCCACCCACTCCCAAGGCAACTCATTTCATTGCTAGGCAGAGCTAGTATCTGAAAGCACTTTCTTAGGCTGAAATAAATTTTCTGTTACTTCTAATAGCTACCTTTTATAGAGCCATCACAATGTGCCAGAGATTGTTACTTCATACAATATTTCTGACCAAACATCGTGAAAACCCTACAAGGTAGAAATTATGCCACTTCCTAATTGAGGGAAATAAAGCTCAGGAAGTTTTATTTATCTGCCCAAGATCACAGCCATGCTAGAGTTTGTACCACTCTGCCGTACTGCTTTCAACTTCCAAAGAAATTAAATTCTTGGAAATGCAAACATTTACTATTAAATAAAGTGTCGTCCTTTACAGTGTCATACCTTGGGGAGGTTTACATATACCCTCTTTCCTAATATCTAAAATAGCTGCTTTTAGGCAACAGGACAATGATTTTTTTTTCTCCCAGTAAATCTGGGTGGTTTTGAAGAAATAGACAAATGCCCAGGTACTAAAAATTCATACAACTGTCTGCATAAAAAGATACATTAATGTGAATAGGGCCACATGCGTCCCTCCTCCCACCTGTGTGCAAACATGTACATACACATACACACACACCTAAACACCTACACACATGGCGAGAATCAGGAAGAGATAATTTTTCATCCCCATGTAAATTACTGAGGTTTCCCCCACCCACTTTCCATGTGACAGAGCCAGAGTAAACTCCCGAGGTGGTGGCAGGTGGAAGAAGATGGAGATGGGGGGAAGTGAAAAGGAAAGCATTGCCACTGTGAAGTAGCCAGGTGGCCAGGCGATCCCCCCAAAAGCCACAAATGCCCCACCCCACAAATGTCACAAGGTCTGGGAGAAAATGCAAAGCTGAAAAAGGCCAGATTCTTGCCCCTAAGGGAGTCATGATCAAGTGGGAAAACACAAATTAACAACTCCAGTAAAAGTGAGTACACACACTACAACTAACCACTTTCATTGCTGTTAACCACAGAGCACCTCTCAGCAGAGTAGTTAGAAGCGAGGACGTTGGGTTTGAAACCTGGCCCTACTGCAGAGCTTCGTCCTCCCACGGAAGGGTCGTGCTGACCTCACTCTGCTAGTCAAGCTGTGGCTCCTGAGCTAGGTCCTTCTTGTAAACTGATTCTAAATGTGGTTTGTGAGTCTGAATGGAGCTTAAGAAGACTACCAGGTGGGTGATTTCTAAACTACATGACTGTCATTTGGCATATTATAATTAGCAAAATCATAAAATATATCCCAGTCTTTCTCAATCTTCAAACCCATGTAACTTCCAGAAGTTCATCATAAAGTTCAACATAAAGGTCAAAGACCTGACATCTCAAGTGCCAAGGTTAGGTGACCGACTGTCTCTGCTCAGGAATGATGGTTTCCCAGGATGTGGGAATTTCATTGCTAAAAACCAGACAGTCCTGAGCAAAACAGAACAGTTGGTCAACCTATCAAGGCCACCTCGTGATTTAGTAGCAGACTCAGGCCTCTTCTGTATGTTCTGATCCACACCTCCCACTCAAAACATTTATGAAAGGGGACATAGGGGACCAGCTCAGGTACACTCGGAAATAAACCAACTGATCAAATAAGGGAAAATGGAAGAGGAGAGTAATATCAGTGCCAGAAGGAACAGTCATTGCCAGGGCCCTCCCACCCAGAAGAGAGAGCCCGCCATGGGAACTGATTAATGTAGTGACAGTCCTTTAGCTTCATATACAGCAGCAGTACATTTTTACAAAGCTGCAATCTTCTCTTCGAAAAGAAAAATACAATAAAAAGGTACTGCAAAGTTAAGCATATACATCATTCTAAGGCACAGTCTTGAAATACCCTTACTTTACGTCCAGAGAATACAACAAAGGAAAATTAAATAACTATCAAAAATGAGTATTTACATATTCATTCCTTCAGCAAAATGTATATTGGAGGGCCCACTACCTGCAAGACTGCGTGGAACTCTGGGGACCCACAGTGAAGGGCTCAGTTCTTGTCTGTTAGGCATCTTATTTAGATCTTCCACTGTGTTCATAATATCCGCTTCCTAGTTTGGGGCTATTTTAACCAGTGTAGACTTGTTCTCCAGGGTGTGGGCTATGCACAGAAAACATTTAGTAATTCAATTGCCTCATTTACCATTTTTCCCTTAGGAAGAAACCATAGCCAATGAATTTTTAATGCATTCAGCTTACATTTTCTTCTTTGGGAGCTTATTTCTGTCCACCAGCGTAGCTTAGCCATCAGGTAGCACAGACGCATTAAAGACAAATGAAGGTGGAAACCCCAACAGGAGAAAAATTATTGTTTTTGCCATTACCTAGCACTTCTTGTATTGAATCAGTACTGAAACCATTTTTCCCCTCCTAATTCATTATCATTACCTTAGCTCTAAAGTGTTTATGGCTTTATTCTGCACCTGGAGGGGCAACCACCCTCGGAACTCAGGCAGGGAGACACAAGCAGACCCAACCCCACTGATCAGAATAACACATCCTTATCTGTTCTCTGACATCGCCCTCTTTTCAGCTAGCCTCAGACACCACTCCACTGTTCTAGCTGATGATGCCTGACAGGGGAGATGACTGATTCAAGTGACAGAAAGGGTTTCAATAGAGAGAAGGGCCTGTTTAAACTCGGGCCTGTCTGCTCCAGTAAATCTCCGGTTTTATCAGTGAGGTGCAACCGGCTCATTTCTGCTAGATCGGTGGCAGTCCATCTCTTTAGAACCCCTTGTCAGGGAAGCCTTCAGGTGCCTCAGCATGCCAGGTTTGATATGAGTCAAACCTGGTGTGAACAAGGATTAACCTAGAAGATTGCGTGAGACTGCCTTTAAGTATATTTCAGGCAGAGACGTGAGAGACTATAAACTCGATTAAACAAGGTAAACTTTCCTGTGTTCCTCTGCAGCATGCATCTCATTTGCATCCCTTCAGCAGTCTGAATAAACATAACCATTGACCTGGGCAGCTCTAGCTGAGCGAGCCCCGGAGCCCTCACAGCGCGAGGAGGAATAATTTCAGCGTCGTCATGGCAAGACTGGACAGCCTGTCAGAAACATAAAAACGGCTTTGGAAATCTGCATGTCTGTGTGAAGGTATAAAATATTCATACCTCAGATTAAAATATTTTATTGAATTAATATTGATTTACTATTAATTTTTAAATAGATTCATATTTCATGAGGCACTGACAATGAACCCACCGATTGGGCCTCAGCGAGTGAAACCAATTACACAAATCGTTAAGGAAGCAACCAAGAAAACAGCTTTCCATGCCTGGGAGAGACAAAAAGAACGTGAAAGTCTGCCTTTATGATAAAGTTAAAATAGAATCTATACAGTGACTAAGAAAAATACCTCCTTGCCCTGCTCACTTTTATACAGCTTTTTTTTTCTTTTTAATGTATGCCAGTGGAGCATCTTTTGGCCAGATTTTTTTTTTTTAACAAAGACATCTATGTTTGGTCTCACATTTGAAAACATCATTGTGATGGCATTTTTTAAAAAATTGCGATTAATTCTCACCTTCCAAAAGGAAAATGCAATGATAATAGCTACCAAAAGCAAAGGTTCATGAAGAGTTCCTTCCTCCCGTGTTGGGCAAAGCCTTTCAGAAAAGTGCAGACATCTAAAAACAAAGGCATTGATGGCTAGGCTCAGTTAGCATCTTCAGACACGAAGCAATGGGGGGTACGATGAGGGTCCCGAGTGTTTTGGTACACCTTCACTTCAATCAGAGTCCAGAAAACGAACTCCCCCCCCACACACCTCAGCTCTCCTGTTATGTTTTCCGCAATCATACCTGCATCTGTGTCTGGAAACTCATATTGCTATCATTTCATCGAGTTCCCTCTTGGTAGGAAAATGTTTTCTAATTTATACAAAGCATTTTTACAGACTAGGCAGCAGACCCAGTTCATCTTTATTCATCTTCCTTTTCTTTTTATATCTCATTCATGTTTTCCTTTTCTTATTCAGTCATTCTAAATTGAGCCACCCTTGCTCAGTGTATTGCAGTCAGTCCTTTTTTTGCACAAAACACCAGTTTGTACAGTTACAGAACAAAATAAGGATTCTTCTTCACTTTGCAATGAAGGGTTTTACTGTGAACAAGAAGATTGTAAAAGGCATGGGAAATCTGCAGGAGATGCTAGAGTGGGTTAGGATAGCCACATGGGGCTAAGATGCTGCCCAGGGTCTCCTAATTAGATAAAGCCATTGTTTAGATTCAGACAATACCTGTTTACAGTTCAATAAACAACTTGTCACAGTTGCTTGCTCAAAGCAGACCTAGATGTCAATGCAAACAGTTAGTACAGAGGTAGTGAAATAAATTGGTCTCCTGAGTAAATAAATTGAGCAGCAATGTGAAACTGCCTCATCAGTACTGAGGAAGATAATCATTTATAAAGGTTTAAAATGGCGTTTCATAAGTATTGACATTTAGAGAAATGTCTTTCCCCATCTAAATGACTATCCCCCGCCCCTTTCCTATTTCCACCAGCCACTAAAAAAAGAAAAGAAAAGAAAAATAACAAAATAAAAAGAGAGAAAAAAGTATTTTGGGGTCACTGCATCAAAGTTTCATAATGCTTTGTATATAAAATTTAATAAACATCCAAAACATGCCTGGTCTTGAATATAAGTTATGAATATAAATTATATAAGTTGGGCACCTGCCTTCAAGGATTTTCCATTCTGTCATCACAGAATTGAACCAGACAAAAAGACAAGACAAGTGGAAAGGTCATCTGGCCAAATGCCCAGGTTTTGTTGTTGCTGTTTCTTGTTGATGAGTGATGAAGGGGAAACCAATAAAGGAAAGAACAGAGAGGAGGTGTGTACTTGGAAGCCATCATCAGGGTGATGAAGCCAGGGCAGCAGGAAGAAGAAATGAGGTGATGCTATTTGGTGACTCCTTTTTTGGAGATAATGACCACAGTGCCATTCCCTTTCCCAAAAATCTTTGAAAGAAAGTGTCTGTCCTGGGACATGTAACTAAACAACTGAATGCAAAGATTTTACAACAAATTTTTATACATACAAACAGAGAAATCACAGAGAACCCCATGCACGTGTAAACACCAGGAGGCGAAGTGGCACATTCCAATTCCCCAGATATGTTAAAAGAAGGCATTGAAGTTGACTCGCCGCCATCTTTAAACCCTTGCTATAGTATACGAAAGGTCCTCAAAAAGTTTATGGAAAGATTTGTATTATCTTTTTATTCTGTTTTGAAGTACTCTTGTACAATGTACACCAGCGCATTAGAGCAAAAGCAGGCAGGCAACCGAGATGGCATTACCGGCAGAGGCAGCGGGAGACTCAAGTTTTATGTATTTAATAGATATCAGAAGTCTTGTTCCCACTGCATTCTTTCCCCCTTTCTTCTTTTCTTTTAACCCCATCTTTATGCCACACACACACACACACACACACACACAGCGCCTAAGTGAAAGATCTCTTGCCCCCAAAATGATAGAGGATACATTCCCAACTGGACTGACTTAACAATTGTAGCACTTACTTTCTAAGCACTCAGTTACCTGCCCATTATTAAAAGCTTACTGACTTCTGCCACTATAAATAACATTTATTTCCCTCTAACTTGGAATTTTTAAAACTTTCACATGGAGTTTGCAGCAGCAGAGTCTTTTCTCTGAACGAAGAAAATAAAATGGGAGCATACTCAATACTATCATAAGCCCCAATGATCCTTTCTCAAGATGAATATTTAACATCTGCCCGTATAGCACATACTTTCTGTATTCCTGGCTCTTTAAAAGCACACCTGCATTTTCAAGTGGAGTTCGCAAACTGACTTCAAGGTCTCTCTCACTGGCATTTCTGTTGTGGTCACAGGCCTGAGAGCACATAATGCCAGGATTATTGCTGACCTGCCCTCTGTGGAAATCTGAGCTCAGTGGTGTCTTTATAAAATGTTAGCTTTCAAGAATACTCAAGACAAAATTGGCAATGGATGTAGTTTTTTGCCTCTATTCCCAGCTTCCATGTTCTGAGACAAAATCTCATTTACTCCATACTTCTCAGAAGAGCCCAGAGGTTTTCATCTCCTCCCCTTTTAGAACATTTTTTGGGGAAAGCTCGGCAATGCAGAGAGAAAAAGGAAGGAATTGGTATGGGAAAGCCCAAGTCCTAGTCCCATCTCTTTATGGCTGTGTAACCTTGTTCAAGCCAGAGCCCCCTCAGCTCACATTCCTCACGTGTTAAATAGGGATAATAAAATGATTTACTTCCCAAGGAGGATGCACATATTACAGTTACAAAATAGATAAAGTATACTGAAACTTAAAGGGCCAATTAGGTGCTATTCCCCTAAATGATTATTCATTTACTCGAAAATTTAACTGAACATTTATTATGTTTGAAGCTATACAGAGTGATGAGTAAGGTACGGTCTCTGTCCTTGGAGATTCAGTATGATAGAGAATGTTGTGGAAAAAATAATAGTAAGAGCATTACATTAGAACCATAACAGAGGTATTAACCAAGTGTTATGAGGCCACAGATATAGAAGCAATTAATTATTTTGGAGGCAAGTCATGGAAACTGTGTTATTATTAAAATATATATAATGGGCAAAATATTAAGGTCTATCAGATAGTAGGGGGATATAGATTGTAACTATAGCCAAAGTCTGAAGCTCAAGGAATGAAGTTCTAATGCTTCTATTCTAAGTCCCAACCAGCACACAGGAGAAGTGAACAGGACCATCAGCACCTGGCCAGCTCCTGTTCAAGGTCTGCAAGTCACATGCAGATGGTCACTTCAACTAAGGCAGACTCTTCCTGCTTTTTAACCATGGAATTGACTGCTTAGAAGCACCCTAAGTCATTTTACACCATTCTCCTTTCTTCAGATACATTTTTCATATCTTGCCGAAATTTTTCAGATTTTTCAAATTCAAACATATTAACTGAGAAAATAAATTTACTTCAGATGTTGAGCCAATTTCAGGTCTAGAGGCTTGGGAAATCCTTCAGGGAAGGGATTTGAGCAGACTCTTCTTCAGCTCATCCTCGTATGCTGGGGACCCCCAACTCTTCTCATTTACAAACACCTTCTGAATGAGCTCACCCATGCCTGTGAGATTAACCACCGACCACTTGCACGGGTGAATGCTACATCCCCATCTCCAGCCAGCCACACAGTCAACTCCAAAACCAAACTCACTTCCAAGATTACAAATTCGCTTTCCTCCTGTGTTTCCTTATCTCTGTAGAAGACACCATCACCTGCTTCTTTACTCAAGACAGGAAGCAAAAGCTCATCATTCTTTATTCCTCCCTCTACCTTAATGCCCTCTGCCTTTCAGACCCATTGACTAAGCCTTATCAATTCCACGTCCTTACCATTTCTCATCCCTACACCCTCCTCTCCTTCCTCCTTTGATTGCCAGAGTTCAGCCTGCATTACCTTTTGTCTAAAATTGGAAATAGCCACCTAAATGTCTCTCAGGCTCTAATCTCACTTCCTCTAACTCACTGTTCAAATGCTACCAAAGTGACAGTGATCTTTAAAAGCCAAGAGAGATCATGTAACCCTCCTTCTTAAAATCCTTCAAAAGCTTCCTATAGTTTATCAACGAAAGAGCAAAATTCTTCAAATGACATAGAAGACCCTAAAATATCTGGCCTAGCAGTTGAATTGACCTCAGAATTCTCATAACTCCCTGACTCTTCCATGTGGTTTCATAACTCCCTGCCTTTGCTCTTACTGAATCCCTTTGTCTGAAAAGCCTGCCTCCTATCCCCAACCTTCTGTTCTAAAAATACTCTTTTGCTAAGACTCATTCCAGACCCCCCCTTCTCTGGGAATTCCCTATTTACCTTATCAGACTTCTGAAATAGAATTGACCATCCCTTCCTTTATGCCCTCCCCCTGAACTTTGTCCAGATATCTAAAACATGTTTCCCCTTTCCTGGAGAGGAAGCTCCCCAATGGCAAGGTCTATACCAGTGTATGTCATATGCACAGAACATAGCACAGTATCTGGCACACATGCCATACTTAATCAATGCTGAGTGAATGAATGAATAATGCCACCCATTACAGGAAAAGGAATTTCATGTATCACAAATGCCCAGAAGAGTGTCTGGAATATAGTCAAGTACTCAAAAGATATTTGTTGATTCCTCTCACTCTTTGCCAGTGAGCTGAAGATCTGGTCACTATTTTAAATGTTATCTTTCTCTCTATATTTTCTTCTCTAGTATGACAATGCCCATAGCAGGCTTAGGCAGTATGCATTATACCACTATCAAATACAGACACAGATACAAGACGACCTTCCTGGCTCAATGTTTTGCTACTGAAAGCTCCTTGGGGGCTTCCTTCTTAGTGTCAGCCTTATAAAATACACTTCTAAGGACTCAGAATTAGTCTGGGAAATGGATTAACGAGTACAAAGTTACAGGTAGATAGGAAGAATAAATTCTGGTGTTTGAGGCTGACTATAGCTATTAACGTTATATTGTATATTTCTAAATAGCTAGAAAAGAGGATCTTGAATATAATCAGCATGAAGAAAAGACAAGTGTTTAAGTGATGGATATGCTATCTACCCTAAGTGAATCATTGTACAATATATGCATGTATTGAAACAACACCCTCTACTCCACAAATATGTACAACTAAAGATAAATAAAAAATAAAAAATGCTTTATTTTTCCACTCATCTGCTGAACAACTATACCAAGGCATGGAAGATTCTACTAACCCAGAGAGAAAACATCACACAAAATCTATTCCTAGTATGTTTAGATCTCTGAGATTTACATAAAGTTCAGAGTTAACCTTATGGAAGTTCAGAATGGACATACTTTTTAGAGGTGAGATGAACTGTCAAATATCCCCTACTATTGGCACACAGAATTCTGAGATTTCTATTAGAGAATGATAACCTTTGGCTTCTCAATCTTTAAGAGAATATTTTGAAATGCAAATACTCCTAGGTAGAAGCAAGGTTGTTATCTAGCATATATACATGATCAATAAGGCCAGGGTAGTCGTTTATGGCCGACATCAGTTTTGATTATTCAGTGCTAGTTTATTACCTGATGTTAAATATATAGCCTATTACTACAGTCCAGAAGGAACACCACCTTGAGTCTCACCTTCACAGATTTAGAACTGAAAAGGACTTTATAGATCATCCAGTCCAACTCCTACATTACATTTAAGAGATTCATTTTTTTCATGCATATATTTATACATTCATTCATTCAACCAATCTTTACTGAAGACCTACTATGTAGCAAAAACACTTCTCTAGGAACTTGGAGAACAGAAATAAACTAATCAGATGAAAATCCAAGTCCTCATATGGCTTACATGGTACTGGACAGGGATAAGCAATCAACAATACATAAGTAAAATTTATTTTTTACTTGGTTGCTTGGGATTGTCAAATGGTGATTTGTGCTATGAATAAAAATACAATAGGGAAGAGGGATAGAATATGCCAGGCAGGAAGTCAAGTTGGTTGTGGTTTTAATATCAGCGACTAGGAAAGTCCTTACTGAGAAGGTGACTTTTAAAAGAAGACCTGAAGGAGAGGAACAAGGTAGTTGTGCAAATACCTGAGTAAAAAGGGTATCCCAGACAGAGAGAAGAGCAAGCACAAAGATCAAGAATTTGTCTGATTTGATAATAAAAAGAAAATGAAAAATAATGAGGATAATGTGTTTAGTATAGAACAAGATAAGGGAAGAAAAGTAGAAGATAAAGTTCAAAGGACCGGTGAAGGGCCAGATCATAACAGAGCCTTCGTAGCCATTTTAAAGATGGTTTTTACTGTGAGTGAGAAGGCAAGCAATTGGAAGGGTTAGAGCTGAAGATTGACCTGCTCTGCCTACATTCTTAAAGGGTCTTTCTGCTGCTATGCTGAGAATAGACTGATGTGGAGAAGGACAGAAGTGGATAAAACAAGCAGGAGGTTATTACATTGATCAAGGTGAGAGAGGATGATGTGGACTAGTCTGGTAGTGGTGGGGATTGGTGAGATGCGGCCAAATTCTGGCTATACATCAATAGTAGAGCCAATAAGATTTGCCAACAGATTGATTATGAAGAATAAGAGAGAGAAAAAAAGACAAGAGTGACTCTGAAGTCTTGGGGTCTTAGCTACTGGAACGATGGTGTGGTCCTCAACTGAACAGAGAAGCCCAAGGAAAGAGCAGGTCTGGGGGAGTGGTGATGACCAGGAGCTAAGTTTGGGGCATTTTAAGTGTGAAAGAGAGGAGACGACTTGTCAGTCAAATAATCAGATGAGGAGATGGATACTCAGAGAAGTTGTGAATTACAAAGGCACCATCAGAGTGGGACACAAAATAGTACCTAGGGCAGAAGGGGGATCCCTGAAAGGCAAAGTAAGACAGAAACAAAGACAAGTACTGTCTTTCTCACAATTTGGCCCGGAAATGGGAGGATAGACCAGATGAAAGCTCATAAATCAGAAGTGGCATTGGAAAATGTTACCCAATTTCTAGTTTCTAATATTCATTTTTCCACTAGATTCCTGATCATGTCTATTACATTTATTTCAGCATTAAACACTTTTCAAAGGGCTGTCTGGTGATGATGTAAAGAGAGGGGAATGGGTACGCACTAACATGGCAGAAATCTATTTCACCTGCACTACCCACATGGGCTGTAGACACTCCCTGGATACCAAATCGCAGAGCACCTTAGAGTTGCTGGTGGCAGCTCTCAGAATTTAGATTAGAAACACAACTTGTCCAGGATATCCAAAGCAGCTGAGATTGGATGGGTGGTTGGCAGAGGGGGTAGGAAGAATATGCCCATTTGAGGCTTTTTGTTGAAAGGATACCCAGGGAGGGGTGAGGTTCTGAAATACTCCTGTGATGACAATATTCTTGCATTGATCTAAAAAAGTGTCCAATTCACAACCTTCTCCAAAACCACAAATCCTCAGGAAGTCCTTTGCTCTAGCTCTGGCCTGTAGCAAACCTTATGGAACAACTATAAATTAGGGCATATTCACTAGATTTGCCAAGACAACAGAGAAGAGGGGAAGAAGGAGAGTGGACCTTATTAGTGTCCTGATGGAGACTTCTGGGTACAGCCTATGTACAGCCTCCATTCCCACATAGCCAATTGGCCATTAGGGGTCTTGAGATAGATAATGATCAAAAGTGATTTCAACTTTTCAATCCTTCATCTCATTAAAATTCACCTATCACAAATCTGCATATCTTGGGTACTTTTAAAATACCAGAGTATCCAATTTATAGCAGGCACCAATCACTTACAAGGAAGAGGTAGTGCAGGGATCTGGACCAAATATGATCTCCTTCATAACTAATGTGAAGAATTAAGAAGGGTGATCTGAGAAGTAGTGTCTGCAAGGAAAACATGAAACAAAATCAGGTTGTGCCAGTTTGTTACCTGCCATCTCTCAACACCAAGTCAACCCATCCATTCTGTTTCTTTGCACTATGTTTTCAACATTCCCTTGCCAGATGGATTCCTCTTAGTTCCTGTCAGCGAAAGGGACTGGTGTGAAATTGAAAGGTAGGAGGAGAGAAGAATGAACTCTCTTTCCTTTTGCAGTTTCTATAAGTTTCCCTCCAGCAGCAGAAAATGGCTACAGTATCAAGGAGGCTACACCCCTCAGAGGCACGACCACCAGCTGACTGGGCTCCCTCAGTGACAGAGCACTGGGGACACCATGCCCTTTTTGTAGAACACAAGCCGCATACCATCTCTCCCTCAGAGGTCTGAACACTAGCCAGGGGCAGCCTCCTTAGAGATCCGCCCAGCAGCCACATGATACCTGGCCACATAGAACAGTCCTCTGAGCTTCCATGTATACCAGCACCCTTTTGTTCCCTCAACCCCAGGAGTAGCTGCTTTCTACACGTATTGGTTTTGGGCTTACCTAGGCATTCCCTTTCTGCACTGTCAGCCTTCCAACACCAGTGCATGATGGTTTTAATAAATACCACAAATTCTTTGACATTCTTCTTTCCAAAAGGGGAACCCTAACTCATCTCTTCTTGAGTGTGGGTTGCACTTGGTGATTTGCTTCTGATGAGAAGAACAGATGAGAATGATGGTATGTGACTAGGTCACTAAAGGCACCCCAGTTTCCTCTTGCTCTCTTTCTCTTAGATCATTCTCTCTGGCGGAAGCCAGATGCAATATCATGAGGACACTCAAACATCCCTGTGGAGAGGCCTATGTGGTGAGGAACTGAGACTTTTTGCCACCTGCCAGTGAGAAACAGCGGCCTCCTGCCAGTAGCCATGTGAGTGAGTCATCTTGGAAGCAAATTCTCTATCTCTAGCCAACCCTTCAGATGACTCCAATCCCATCCAACAGCTTGACTGCAGCCTCATGAGATTTTCTAAGCTGCTCCTGGATTCCTGAACCTCAGAAACTATGAGATAATAATGTTCGTTATTTTAAACCACTAAAATTTGAGGTAATTGGTTCTATCACAAAAAAATAATAATACATCAAGTAACCAAATCCTTCCATTGAAGTCCTCCTTGGAAATATATATCATGGTTTGTTGCTGGCCCTTGATAGGTGCTTGGTTCCATGAGTGTTCACAGGAAACTGGCACTCAAAGATAGGATTCTGCAATTGTGTTACTTACCTCTCTAACTTTGAACATAGCTATAATCTCCTTTGCCAATAGCAAATAGCTGCTGGGATCTGCAGCAAGCAATAGTATCAAGATGACTTAAATTATTACCAGTGCCTGCTTGGTTTGAATTGCCTATTGTAGGCAAGGCTTTGAGTGACAAAGTGTCTACAGAACTCGACAGTTACAGTAATAAGTACAACTACAAGAGCTTGTGATGAGCTTTCTCTGAGATCAAGTCACAGAGGGCCAGAAAATGTCTTTGGCAGCTGTAAAAGAATCTCTGATTTCTTGGAGTCATAAGGCAGATATGACTAAAAATCAAACCCAAAATATAATTGTGTAAATTGTTGGATTACAATATTGAGATAAATTTACAGATAAATCAAGTTTTTTATGTAAAAATTCAGGCATTGTTTGAAAGGAATTAATGCCTGAGACTTGGAAGGAAGAAATTTTGTTCAACTCAGACAAGGTTGAGTATTTTAATCTCATATCCCTGGGGCTCACTTGTCAGCCAAAGTGACCCCCCACACACACATCTTGAGGAGAGTAGCTGTCCCTTACTTGAATACCCTGTGATAACCTCATGTAAAGCTGCTGCCCTCAAAAAGGAGGCCTATTCTCCCTGCCACTTCTCACTGCCTTGGCTAGGGACGAGGGTCAGACCTCAACAGACTACAGGGAGGCAAGTGCCATCTTGGGGAAAAGAGTTCATCCTCCTAAAGAATAGCAAGATTTAGAAAAATACATTGGCAGAAATGTGAAGAATATATGTGAGCATAAATTTTAAAGGTATCAGACCAAAAAGAATAAAATATGTTGGATCAAATGAAATGTATCATTATGGTTTAGTTTACCAGAGAATGAAGCAATTGTGCGGGATTCCAACCCCCACATTATCTGAAATATGGACTCAAAGGTAACCTAGTCCAATCAGGATGAGAGGCCTGAACTTCCCTGGCATAAAGCAGAAGAAAGGACCAAAAGCTGAGAGAGAAAGGAATGTTGGAGAGAACCTGAATACCCATTCCCGCAGGTTCCTTGAGATAGCTCAGAGTCTACTTCGAGTACTTCCTTCACTAAGGCACTGAGATGTGCATTAGTGAGGGGAGCACTAACCTCCTGGGAGAGCCCTGTTTGTGGTGGGTGGCTATCTTTTGTAAGCTACGTATGGTGGAGGAAAAAGCCACCACCGAAATGGGCTTCCTGATTTTAAAGTGGATGGAGGAATTCTGGAATTTTAGGGGCCAAATAGTAGCATTTAACCACTAAGGACAAAATAGGCACAATCAACATAATGAGCAATCACGTTTGACCTGCAGGTACCTTCAGGAGTGGCTAATTGGTTACAGTGTTTCACTAAAACAAATAATCACCTTATCAAATAATTATATATATATATACACTATAGTTATAGTCCAAAGAACTGTAGGTCTGTTGAGCAGAAATCTGACGTGGATCACCACAATGGGGAAGCACAGCTTTTCACCCAGTTCAGCCCAAAGCAAATTCAGAGGCTCAGACTTCATGGTCCCTTTGCAGAAGGTTCATTCAACACTCAAAATTATATTCTGAAGAATTCTTCCAAGCAAGGATGAATCCAATTTAATGCTCCTTTTTGGCCTGTATCAAAGGCAGATGGATCCTAGATTTTTGTAAAGGTATTCAGGGGATGATTCCAATTGCAGCGATTGCTCCAGATATATAGTATCTTTAAAGGGGTAAATTAGTACAGCCTCTGGATACTGGTATGAAGCTATTGAACTGCCAAATGTCTTTTTATCTCTATCAAATTGCAAGTGTCACCACAAGCAGTTTGTTTTCACCCAGCTGGGATAGCAGTGTACCTTCACAATCTTCCTGAAGGGCTAATTCTTCCATGGTGTGACATTTCTAGCCCACAGAGATCTTGATCATCTTGACATTTCATAGACTATCACAATGTTAACTACATTGAAGAAATCATGCCTGTTGGGCTTTATGAGCAGAAACTAGCAGGAATGTGACATGCCTTAATAACATGCATCTCAAAAAGTGAGAAATAAACCTCACAAGTTTTCAGGGACCTTCCACTTAACTGAGTCTTTCAGATATTCAACTTGTCTCTTGATACCACTAATCATAGATAATCCATTAAGCAAGAGATCTAAAATAGATGCTCCCAAGTGATTTTAACTACTCAAGCCTTCATCCTATTAAAATCTGTTTTGGTCCATTTGAGCTGCTATTAAAAAAAAATACCTTAGACTGAGTAGTGTATAAATAATAGAATTTTATTTCTCACAATTCTGGAGGCAGAGAAGTCCAGATCATGACACCAGTAGATTCAATGCCTGCTGAGGGCTCACTCTCTGCTTCAAAACTGGCACTTTGTTGCTGCACCCTTACATGGCAGAGGGCAGAAGGGCAAAAGAGATAAACTTGCTCCCTCAAGCCCTTATAAGGACACTAATTGCCTCATAAAGACCCCATCCCATGCTTTGGGATTAAGTTTCAACATGAATTTTAGAAGAACACAAAAAGTCAAGCCATAGCAAAATCTATATACCATAAATATACACATCTTGGGTATCTTCTATATACATACTGGATTAATAATTCTTTCCAAATACCAAATATTTGCAGAGATATGGTAGCTTGGGGACCTAGACATTACATGATTTGCCCTCATGAGTCAATGCACAGAATTAAGGGTAATTTGAGAGGTAAGTTGGGGGGATGAGCATCGCACCATCTAAGTGAATCAACAGTACAAACAGCAAGATTCTCCTACAACCACCATTTCCTCACAATCCCTCATTACTAATTAATCCCAACTCTCTCCTCCTGCACCTGGATTCAGCATCAGAGTCCTTCCAGGCATAGTAAACCAAACAATCTCCACCAATCCACTGTGAGAAGCCAAACTTTCTCTTAAAATAGAGTGAACCCATGTACACATATTTCAAAACATCACAGTGTACATGATACACATACAATTTTTATTGATTGATTAAAAAAATAAATTTTAAAAATTTAAAAATTGTTTTAAAAATCATAAAATGGAGTGAATCCAGGTACTAGTCCATTGGATAAAAATCACAAAAACTGGGCCGGCCCGGTGGCGCACTGCTACAGTGCGCCGCTTGGGAGCGTGGTGGCGCTCCTGCCGAGGGTTCGGATCCCATATACAGACCGGTTCCCGCTCACTGGCTGAGCGAGGTGCGGGAGCAACACCAAGGGTTGCGATCCCGTTGCCGGTCCCGGTCCGGTACAGGGGCGACACTCAGGGTTGCGATCCGTTGCCGGACACGGAAAAAGACAAAAAAAGGAAAAAAAAAAAAATCACAAAAACTGACTGAGAGAAAGAGGGTGCAAAGTGAAGGGTGGGAAATGAAATTCACTGAGCTGTATGAAAATCTGAGTAAAAAAAAGAAGAGCCAGAGTATCTAGTGTAGTCAAGGAAGAACTATTATAGGTATCTATGAGCTCTGATAGCGAATCAGAAACCTTCTAAAGAAAGTTCATTTACTTAATACTAAACTACTTCTGGGATAGAAGAACCATGTCCTGAAACATTATGCGGAAACTGTTGGTCAGTTTGCCCACTGCTGCAGATGCATAGTGGCTGTCTACAGGCATCCGCTCTAAAACAAGACCCAACCAGGAGCCCACATAGGCATCTAAAGACAAACACTGGAAATCTCTCCACTGTTCTGTCAAAAACAACTGAGAATAATATTTAATATCTATTTAATTCACAGAGACATAGTAAGTTTTTCATATTAAGAAAGCAGAACTTACAAGCAAGTTAAGGAAGACCCTTAGAGAAAACTAACAGGTAAACAGAATGGTATTATTAGGACAGATTATTAGGCTCTTTTTGTTAAAGAGCCCTGGAATTGAGAAAAACATACACCATGACTTTTTGTTTATCATATCCCAAAAAGGAACCAGCAGCAAACATTTTACATTAGAGGATCTCAATAAATATCTCTTGAATTAAATTAGATTTGGTGAAATATCAATTCTAAAATTTTATTTTTTTCTGTTGTATTATATTATTTATAATAGGGTGCCTGAAACAGGGTAATTTATGAAGAAACAAAATTTATTTCTTATAGTTTTGGAGGCTGGGAAGTCCAAGGTCCAGGAGGCACATCTGATGAATGACTTCTTCTGAGTGGAAATTCTACAGGGTCCTGAGGCTATGCAGGGTGTCTGTCACATGGCCAGAGAATGGCAAGAGTAAGAGCTAACCTTCTGGTTCACTCTCCTTATAAAGCCATCAGAACGACACCCATGACAGCCGATTAAACCATCAACCCATTACTCCATGAATGGGCCAATCCATTCATGAGGCAACAGTCCTCACAATACAATCACCTCTTAAAGGACTCACCTTTCACCACCATATTGGAGGTTAAGTTTCAACATGAGTTTGGGGGGAACATTCAAACCACAGCATCTGTTTTAATTTTTTCAATTTTTATATTTTATACATATATATATATATTTTGTCCTTTATGAGACCGGCCGCACCGCGCTCAGCCAGTGAGCACACCGGCTATCCCTAGATAGGATCTGAACCCGCGGCAGGAGCGCTGCTGCACTCCCAGCACCACACTCTCCTGAGTGCACCACAGGCTCGGCCCAATTTTTATATTATATTTTAATTAACTTAACCAAGACATTAGAGCTTTTCCTTTCCCAAAATCTTTACTTCAAAGCCAAGAAATAGCTTGACCAATTAATTCTGTTCTAATTGAAATGGAAATGGACATTAAGTTAGCTCTGGCCTAAACTAATATATTTTGCATTGTTTTCAGCTGGCTCAGACCTGGAACCACTAATGAATGGTAGGCAAACATTAACTGTTGGACCACATATCTTCCTACAGGGGGCCTATAATCACATAGGCAGAGGAGGCCGATAAAAATCCTCATTGACTGAATGACTCCATTCTAGTCACACTGGCCTCCTTCCATTCCTCACAAATCATACATGTTCCTACCTAAGGTTTGTCCATCTGCTGTTTCCTCGGCCTTGAAAACCTTTCCCCAGATAACCACGTGGCTTATAGTCTTTTTCCTTCAAGTCTTTACTTCAAGTCACCTTCTCATTGAAACCCTCTCTGGTCACCCTATTTAAAAGTTCAACCATTTCCCTACATTATTTGTTTTTCTTTTTTTTTTTTTTTTTTTTTTTGTCCTTTTTGAGAC
>NW_007729116.1:170694-175516 GCF_000696425.1 Galeopterus variegatus
TTTTTTTTTTTTTTTTTTTTTTTTTTTTTTTTTTTGTCCTTTTTGAGACCGGCCGCACCATGCTCAGCCAGTGAGCGCTGTGAGCGCACCGGTCATCCCTATATAGGATCCGAACCCGTGGCGGGAGTGCTGCTGCGCTCCCAGCGCCGCACTCTCCCGAGTGTGCCACAGGTTCAGCCCATTATTTGTTTTTCTTAGCACATACTCCTATCTAATATAGCATGTGTTTTACCCTTTTCTTTTCATTGTATATCTACCCCACTGGGTCATAAACTCCACAAACACTTGTTGCTTTATCTCTGGCCCTTAGCATGCTGTCTGTCATATAGTAGACCTTCAGTAAATATCTGTTGAAGGAATAAATGGACATGCAATCACGTTCAAAAACATGAGATGAAAAATATCAGAGAGGCATGTTCTATAGCCTTCAAATTTTCTCCCTTTCTTCCTGAGCCCAGGCAACATTTTACCTACATCTTGAATACACTCTATTTTATAATTTTATTCAAAAAATACCAAGCTACTTTGCAAGAAGACAGACAGCCCTGATAAATTATAAATGTCCTAGGAAAATTCAAAAATTCTATTCCCTGCATTGTTCCTAATACATTATGCTTTCACATTTATAAAAGTGAAAAACAAATAGAAATTTATCTCTTCTTTAAAATACGAATTCTATAAATGTTATTGGACTATAATGACATCATGCATCTTAAAAGTACTATAATACTTTGACTTAAAATTCATACTTCACAATTTAAGATTTTTATACCAATGAATATCTATTTTTGATAGTCATTAATATTTCTGCAACCAATACATTTGCTAATCCAATACTACTCTTTGTTATTCTTTGCCTGTAGTATAAAAAATTGTTAATATTCAACTTTTAGCCTTCTTCCAAAGGCTACTTTCTCAAAGTAGACTATTTATTGTAGGAAATGAAAGTAAGCTTTGGGGAAGGTAGAATTAGAGAAGTTGGAGGTCATTTAAGCAATATAAATGACGAAAAATATATAATTCTAGTAAACATAGCTGTTGGACCAAAAATTGTACCTGCATGCCCACTGGCCATATGCCTGTTATTGGGCCTTTGTGGACAGAGATCACACGAAGAGATTAAAACAAAATTGCCACAAGGAAGTTCACACATGGACCCTGTCTGGAGTGGATTCTGGGGAAAGAGTACAGTGAGAGGACTATTTTAACAGTTCGGATTAGGGGATTTACAGGAGAATGGGGACAAGGACATAAGAAAGTAGTGATAGAACCGGACATACCCCAAACAGTTTAAAGTGCAAAATTATCTCCTGATGTAGATTTACAGTCAAGAATGAAATTTCCTTTTTAGCAGTTTTCAGGGTTGCATTAAATCTCTGTGGCTCACAATAAAGTACAGAAAATTCAGATCAGGTTAGAAAACCATATTCATTGTTCACTAGTTACTCCACATTGAAGCAAATGCATTAATATTCTTTCACTTTTTTTATTAAGAATATTCATGAGACACAAAGCTAACTGTCACCCCTTGTGCAATATTCTTTCACTTTTGACCCCACATAGTTATACTTCGTTACTTGAAAACAGATCACAGAATCTATATATAAACAGAACATAAAGCAAATATCTTATTGATGACCTAATGTTTAGATTTTAATTAAGCTGTTGAGTTCCTTTTCTCCCTCCAGTTTGAAGGTCCTGCTTTGAATGACTCTATAACAGAATTGCCAAAGTTGTTGGAGGACATTTGGGACTTAATACAGTGTCCTGTTTTCTTGTTCTTTATAAGATATTGTTCTGCCTGGTATCAGGGTTCTTCGCTTTGGTTTCTGTTTAGTAAAAATTCCTGGCATGATTTTATACAGCCTAAAGTACATTGATATCTTTATTACTTCTCAAACCTCCTGAAATTTCATTTCATTTACTGGTCGGTTTTCCAAATGGCCCTCTCCAAGAACTTGTATCATGGTGTTGCTTTGGTAAGTTTGGATGACCTAGGAATAAAGTCTGATCCCAAGGTAAATCACTTCATATATAATTCAATTTTCAATAACCCCAAGTAGATTCTTTTAATCGCTTTCTCCTCAAAAAACTAATTTTAGTTGTCAACAAAGCCTGAGCCAGCAACATAGATTTAGAATTCAGACTTTACCTTGTTTCTTATATTTAAAAACTTTTAAGGCTTATTTCTTCACAAGAATAATAACTTCAAAAAGTTCATTAAAAATAGAATTAAAAGATAATACAAATCTTTCCATGAGCTTTTTGAAGTACCTTTGTATATATTGCACAAATGTAAATCGAAGCTCCAAGTGAGCAGCATGTTTAGGTCTACTACGGTCGGCCTTCTTTTTTTTTTTTGACCGGTAAGGGGATCACAACCCTCGGCCCAGTGTGGTCCACACCACGCTCAGCCAGTGAGCGCACCGGCCATCCCTATATAGGATCCAAACCCGCGGCCTCGGTGCTGCCAGCGCCGCACTCTCCCGAGTGAGCCACGGGGTCAGCCCCTGCCTTCTGGAGAGTCCATCGCATGCGGCTCTTGGGTTCCTTCAGCCATCCCCATCAAAGCAGTGATAAATGAAGAACTAAGCTGCTACTGGAGGATCAAGCATTAGCAGCCATCACATCTACAACCAGGCTGACTCTCTCCCCAGGGGCTGTGGCTGAGCATGACCCACTCTTCTGAAAAAACAGGAGTACTTATTTCCTGTGGTCACACTGGCATATGAACCACCACTAGGCAGAAGTGTCAGTTAAATGATGTTATATTAACTGAAATATTTGTTATTTGAAAATGTCCTGTGTTGTTTAAATCAAGAGTAGAAAGTCCGTCACAAATGTGGGAGGCCCACTCTAGCATAAACACTTATATGGTTGTCACAGACAAATGCCTTGTGGTCCCCCAGAAACAGGTGGAGGTCGGCCATTTGGGCTGATACTCTCAAAGGAATCATCCAACCATTGGCCTTATCCACCACAAGATACACATGGAGAACCATGGGAACTGATCTCCAAAGGGGATAAGTCCAGATTTAGTAACAGTTCCAGAAAATTTTTAGGTGTGGAACTGAGTTTGGGCAGAAATTTTAATTTGTTGGATTATTTAATAAACATTCAACAAAAACCTTAATTGAAATAAAAGTGAAGTCTACTGTAAAATGTCTTCCCCCTGTAGTTGCTTGGGTGGTTACAATTTGCATATTTCTCTTCCAGGGTCACAAGAACTGCATGATCTCATTACATACAACGTTCCTCATAGGTCTGAACTTCTCGTGTGTTATCCAAAGAAATTAGCTGGGCATGTAATAAAAATCTGAATGCCCAGAAACCGAAAGAGAAAACAGTAACCACTTCATTCTTGAGAACTTTGTTTTAGAAAAGTTGGAGTTTTTTATTTATTGACTGATGTAAAAATAGAGAAAGACTAGACAGCCAAGTACAGTAGAAGCTCAAGATTTGAAAGAGCTGCGCTGAACACCTTTTAAACCTCCAAATCAAAAACGTGGAAATGTTTGCTCAGTTTTCTGGATTTTTTCCAGATCATATTGCCATTAGAGAATGCTAGGTTTGCTATCTATCTCCTCAAAATGCCTTTTCAACTTTTGCTACATTTTGAAGAAATGTTTGTGCCAGCTTGAATACTTGCCAAAATAGCATCATGAATCACTGTTTCCATGTAGAGTTTATGAATAAGATGACTCACGCACTACAGATTCAAGCTACACCAATTTCAACTGTCCACATACTGATTCATTTACATCTTGTATTTTCTGGCTAATTGCTAATACTTTTCTAGATCTTTGTGTCTTTCATTAGAGCCCCAAATAAGTTATTATTATTTCATAAGAATTACTCTTTACACAATGATAAAGAGAGAGATAGGCTGCTCTTTCGAGAAAAAAAATAACATTTTGCATCATGTTCTACACTGTATTAAGGGATATTAGGACTAAAAGGCCACTGGAATCTGAATAACTGATCATGTTTACTTATAAGTGCAGTGTCCACTTAATCATTTTTTGATGTAAAACTACAGAGAGGGACACTGGCTATTTTCCCACAATGATCATGTTAGCTTACCATAGAAACAGAGATGCAGAGATGTCCTTTTGAATGTGTCTTTCAGTTTATGCTAGTCATTTCTTCTATCAAATAATTAGTTCAAATATAAAAGTATGCTGAAAAGGAAATCACAGAATTGCATTAGATATTTTACACTAAATACTTAGACCCTTTCATAGAATTTTTTTTTAACTTTTAAAGGAAAAAAGGAAAAGTGGTTTTAAAAGTAGGTGAGATTTTCATGAATAAAATAATTGTTAAGCCACAGCAAATCCACTGATGCCTGAATTCTATAGAATTTACTCAGATAACCCTAAGCTTAGGAAAGCACAATGACACTGCTTCATAACCATTTATGATAACGAAAGCAATAGGTTAAAACAACTTAGATCAATGAGCTCCTGCAGAATGTTGGTAATATTGCTGTGCCTCTGAAGCATCACATTAAGCAAATTTAACAAATAGATGTTCTTACTACTGTGTGTTTCTGTTACATGAGGGTGGAGCAAGGAAGGATGATATTTTTTAAAGTGTCTCCATTTGTCTTTATTTTCTAAAAGATTAATTTTCCATGGTACAATTTACATGTTAGACTTCTGGTCTCATAAAACGTTCTACTAACATCTATTGCTAACCTACTCTACCGTTTGTTTCAACCAGTAATTGGTAAAGCTTAAAATGTTTCCATTTCTTTTCTTTTTCTTTCTTTCTTTTTTTTTTTTTTTTTTTTTTTGTTTTTTTTTTTTTTTTTTTTTTT
>NW_007729116.1:175655-218742 GCF_000696425.1 Galeopterus variegatus
TTTTTTTTTTTTTTTTTTTTTTTTTTTTTTTTTTTTTTTTTTTTTTTTTTTGTCTTTTTCGTGACCAGTAAGGGGATTGCAACCCTTGGTGTGGTGTCGCCCACACCGCGCTCAGCCAGTGAGCGCACTGGCCATCCCTATATAGGATCTGAACCCACGGCGGGAGCGTCGCTGCGTTCCCAGGGCCACACTCACCCGAGTGCGCCACTGGGTCGGCCCAGAATGTTTCCATTTCTACCAAATGCCTGAGATCTTGGATTAACACTGGAAATAACTACACCGGAAAACATGCACTGGATACAAAGTAGTGTGATACACTCACATATAAACATTAGGAGGTAGTGATACTGGCACAACAAAAACACTTGTATAAGGTGTCGGATGCCATGCGTCCGTGGACTCCGGTGTGGGAATGTAAGGAGGACGGCTGCAGAGACTCTCCATATGTGTGGCAAGGGGTCCCACGGAAGTTTTCATGAAAATCCCTATTCCAGTATTCTCTGGATTACATGTACTCATCAACCCCCCAGGAAATAATTGGATGTTTTATGGGAATGTTTATGCTCTTGAGCGTCTGGTGTGAGGTGGCAGTTGTCCCCTTTAATAATGATACAAATGAAATTACATTTTTCTTGGTTAATGAAACTGGCCTTTTGGGAAACCTCTCAGTTAATAAAGACAAGTTTGATTTGATTAACGAAACCCAGGTAAAAATGTTGAAAAGTACACGTGGGTCCATGATTCGTTCTAACCATTGTTCCAAAAAGAAGGTACAAAGAAGCCATGAGGCCTTCCTGTACAGACGGACGGACAGGGCAGTGGAGCAAAGTCAAATAACAATAAGTTTTCCTGTAAATTTACCCGAGGCACATGCTGCCCGGGTCATTATCCTACCACGCAGGGGTTTGGTTTTCACTGTCAGAGACGACAATTGTGTTGGTTAAATACTAAAAGTCTGGTGGGCTCCTGGAGGAAGAAATGGCATGCTACATGTAGGAGCTGATAGAGCTTCCTTTTTATTTTTTAATACAGGGCCATATGTAGGGAATAAATATATGGTATGGTAAGATTAAATATGAGTAAAATATTTAAAGTTTTGTTTATGGAAAAATCAGTTAGGTTTGGGCTTTTAAGTTGTTCAAAAATTTTTAAACAAAGAATCGTTTTACACAAATAGCTAAATTCATATTATAAAAAGAGGTGCTTTTTAAATAATTGTTGCCTTTAGTTGATTAAGATAAAAAATTAAAATCAAAATAGGTGATGGATATGTAAATCATATGTTGTAAGGGTTAAACGTTTTACCTAAAAACCGCATGTGCTGCCAACAGTGAGAGCTCTGGCCACTGGCCACAGACCTCGGTTTGAAACTCTTGCTTGCTGGTTGTTTGTTTCACTTTGAAGAATGAGATGGACTTTTCTGAGAGATTATGATCTGTGACTGACTGAAGACAATCAGTTGAGGTAACTCACTACTTTCGTCACTTTTTAAAGAATGACATGTACTTTCTTAAAAGATTATGATCTGTAAATAATGACATGCAGTTCCTTAAAATGTTATGATTCAGTATAATCAAAAAAGGATGATTTAAATATTGTATTGATCTATTTTGTGCTCATAGTTTATTAACTTGATGAAAAATGTTTGCTTTATGTAATTAGAAGATAGACATGGTATAAATAAAGGAGAATGATTTTGTCTGTCATCCACTGACGCACTAGACATCATTGGTCCATCTTCTTTATTTTTTTTTTCTTTTCGCTGTCTCCACACATCCTTCTCAGGCTCCAAGAATCAGCTGGAGCTGGACTCTGGCAATAAGGAAAAAAGTAGATTTCCCTGAATTTTCAGCCATGACTGAGGTCTTATTGTGACTGTACCACAGCCCAGCTTCTCCCTCCACTCAGTGCTGCTTTCTTCCTTAGCCACAACTGTTCGTCTTGATGACACTCAGTAACAAACATCCTACATGAAATCTCACCCCAGAGACAACTTCATTGGGATCTGTGGCAGGCAGAATTTTAAGATGGTCCCCAAAGTTTCTGCCACCTAGTGCACATACCTTGTATAATCCCCTCCCCTTGAGTGCTGAATATCTTGTGGGTGTGATGAACTACTCCTCTCGTGATGAGGTTACACTACATGGCAAAGTAAATGAACTTTGCAGATGCAATTATAATCACTAGTCAGTTGACTGAATTAACAAGAAGGGAGATTTCCCTGCGTGGGCCTGACCTAGTCAGGTGAACTCTTAACAGATGCTCTAATGCTGGCTTTGAAAGAGATAACTGCTGTGTTGTGAGGGAGCTATGTGACAAGGACCAGCCAACAAACAGGAAGAAAACAGGGATCTCAGTCCTGTGTAGTCACCACAAGAGACTGAATTCTGCTGATAACCTAAATGAGCTCAGAAATGAATTCTCCTCTAATCAAGCTTCCAGTTGAGAACACAGCTTGGACAACAACTTAATTTCACACTTAATTTTAGTTTAGAGCCCAGACTTCTGACCTAAAAAAATTGTGTGATAGTAAGGGGTGGTGTGTTAAGATACCAAGGTTTTGGTAATTTGTTATAGAGCAGTAGAAAATGAATAACAGCCTGTGAAATTACATGGATGAAAAACAGAATAAAGATGGCCAAAAGCCAGAATGAGTGCTGAAGATAGCTGCAGAGAGATAGGTAAATTTTTTTGAAAAATCCCCAAAGAAGCTCTGAATTTGAAATCAATAGGTATATAAAACAGGAGGGAACTGTGGGGCTGAAATCAGGAGGAGCATTGGGGAAAGTTCTATGAATCAGCTGAGCCAGGGGTCCCTCCCCTTCCCTTGTGTATATCAGACAACTGGTAGCAGCATTTTGCCCAGCTGAACCCTCAGAAGTAGTTTCTAACAGAGTGTGGTTGTGTCTAGAAAGGGCCCAGCATGATATGCTAAAAATAGAGATCAATAGCAGAGCCTGTTCCAGACCTCCACCATACACTTGGGAAAAAAAAGAGAAGACCTCTCCACTTAGGGAAAGGTGGACTGTATAAGTTATCATCCAAATCCATCTTCTTTAGAGGGCGAAAGGGGGGCACTGTTAGTAACTATGATATAACAATAGGCATAAACTGGGAAGTGTGGTCACCATATCTGGGAGTAAAATACACTACAGCACTTCACGCCAGAATGAAGTCTTCCTTTAGCTATTGTGGAGGTTTCTGATCTGTCAACCTGCGCCCCATCCTCTACTGTCTTTTGACACAATTCACCCACATACACAGAGTCTGCAGGCAAAGTCCTTCCACTCACAAGAAAAGACATTGAGTAATGGACATAAAACGAGCAAGGGAAATATCTTTCTGGGTCAAGTCAACACAATCCTTTATTCATATATAAGGGAACCTAAAAATATGTGCTTTTATAGAAAACCAAGAGCATGAAAGAAAAACTTCAAGATGAACAAATGTAAAGACTGGTCCTATAGGAAACAAAAATGACTCAACAGAAGAAAATTTCAGAATCATTCTCATCTCAGAGAGATTCAAGAGGATTTACCATTAATAAAGAATACACAATTACAAAAACGGAGCAATCCAAGAACAAGAAAGAGTGCTTAGAAACTAAATATATTTCCTAAAATTAAAAACTACATAGAAGAACTTAATAAATAGAATGGATATGAACAACATAGAAAATAAAAAACAAGGAAATCTCCCAGAACATTAAGCAAAAAGACAAAGTGGGAAAATATGAGAAAAAAGTAAGAAATATGGAGGACAAACTCCAAAAGATCTAAGAGCTGTTTAATAGCAGTTACAAAAAGAGAAACCAAGGCAATAAATAAAGGAGGAAAAAGTCATCAAAATAAGACAATTTCCTTGAGCTTAAACACACACACACACACATGCACACACGCACACAGTCACTGTTAAGTTTCACATAGAAAATGCCATCTGAGTGCCAAGTAAAAAGAGTAAAGATCCATCCTTGGAAATACTCTAATGAAGTTTCAGAACTTCAAATAAAAAAGAAAATCTAAAATTTGGGGGGTTTGGCAGTGTGGCAGATTTCTTTACACATGAACTCCAAATGCTTAAAACAATGTCACAGTTCCTTTGAGGTCCTTAGGAAGAATTATTTTGAACTTATATTTCCATAATCAGTTAATGATTGATCAAGTATAAGGGTAAAATGAAGATGTTTTCTGACATGCAAGAAATTTTAAAACTTACCACTCACATGTATTCTTTAAAAGGAAAAATAACTTACATCTGTATTTCTGTAAAAATATACCATGTTGAAAACATATTTCTCTTCTGTCCATAGCAAAAAAAAAAAAGAGAGAGAGAGAGAGAGAGAGAGAGAGAGAAAATAGTTAAAGATTCAGCAAAGGAAACAAAATGTTTTATCAAAAAGTCATTCAAGTATGAATAAAATTATAATGTAGCATGATTTTGAGTTTCTGAGTGAGTTTAAGAGATGCCACTTTTCCTTGATGCTTGGAACATTCACCATTAAATGTAGCACATTTAATAATATACAGTCACATTTTCCTCTTTTGGGGCACAATCAAACTACTTAGCTCTTCAGTGGATAATATGTAATAATAAAGTTTTAAATGATATATTAGGGTGTTTAGCTTTTCAAATCGACTTATATACAGCACATAGAAAATTTAATTATAGTTATAGATCAAAATGTAAATGTTTTAAAATCTTAACAAAAGTAATACGGAAATCTAGGTATGAGAACTGGGAAATAGGGTCAACTGAGGCCTGGCAATGAAGTTTACTTAATTAAGCATTCTTCGAGTTATTGATTTAAAGGTCATTAATTTCACCCTCCCTTGCAACGAATAAGGACAGGCAGAAGTAGATCCAAGTCTCCAGGGAGCCCCAGCTATGGGCATTTGAACACATAGAGAACTAGAAATGTCATTACAGAAATAATTTACTGCATCTCTAATGCTCCCGTCCACTCCCAAGACTCTTCTGTGACCTCACTCCCTTTTTCTTTGCTCTTTTTTTTTTTTTTTTTTTTTTGATGGGGACAGTGTTTAGCATGGGAGGATGCCCCACTTGCCCCTAATCTTTTTTTTTTGGAGGTAAACTCTACTTCTATTTTTTATTTTTATTTTTATTTATTGAAACACAATTGATTGTGCATATCTGTGGGGTACAGTGCTGAATATCAATACCTGTGTGCAATATGTGATGCTCAAATCAGGATTATTAGTATATTCAACATTATACAATGTAACCATAGTTTTTTGGTGTCTCATAGTTTCTTTGGTAAACAATAACAAATAGATTCCTAGATTTCATGGTAGTCTTCATTTAGACAACCAACTCCATACTTAGCTTCCATAATAATGCATATCAGATATATTATGGGCTTCATTTTCTCATGAAATGAAAGTATACTCTTGATTCCGATAAGCAGGATCAACTCTTTAAGTTCATTATATTCATTATGTTCATGAAGTTCAGTATATGAGTTATTATAACCCTAACATCTGTAACTGATAAATCTTGAAATCTTATTGGCCTAACATACATGGATTTATTTCTTGCTCAGCAGGGGTGATGGGATATCTGTTTCAGATTCACTCAGTCATTCAGGGACCTAAGCTAACAAAGGCTCTTCCATCTTCATTATCTGACTTTCAGATGGCCTTGGGCATAGACATCCACCCAACATAAGGAGTAAGAGCGAGAAGAGAGAATTGTGTGGAGGTTTTATGGGACAGATCTAAAAGTCAAATATATCACTTCCATCCACATTCCATTGTCTGGGACTTAGTCATATGTCCACACCTAATTGCAAGAGAATCTGGAAAATATGAAATATGATATAGCTAATTTCCCAGGAAGATGGGGGAAACTGGTTTGGTGAACAGCTAGTCAGTTTGACACCAAGAGTGCTATTTAAACTGTTAATAAAAATCTGGAATGCTTATGGTGTGGTTAACCACTGACTCAGCCCCATCTCATTGTTTAGTTTGCAAGAAGCTGAAGGACAGGAAACGTGGCTTAAACGTCTTTGCTTTCTTAGCACCTTCACTTGCACAAATAGGTGTTTGAGAAAATCTTAAAGGAATTAATTTACTTAATTATATTCTAGTAGCAAAGACAAATTAATGCGGCTACCAGAGTGAAAAATAATCTTCCTTCTCAATGAAAAGATCAAGCCAAGTATTTTGAACTGATTATATTTTTATTAAAATAACTACAATACAATGAACCCATAATTGGTTTTTCAAACAATAGCTGAGCTAGTGAATTTCAATATTTGCTTTATTATTGAATGCAAAAGCAATGGTAAAGACTGAAAAATATAAGCATTCTCTCATTTTTCTTAAGAGAACAAAAACATGCAGGAAATGTTTAATGAGACAATGAATTGGTAATTTCCTAATTTGCTACAAACGAAGAAGCATTTATCAGGTGATGTTTACATGTGTATGCTGCAACAAACCATTAAAGTAATAGATCCAAATCTCATAAATCAACCAAACAAATAAGTCCTCAAATACAGCAACTATTATAGGGCTGCCTCAATCTCTAATTCACAGAGTCCAATGAAAGTATGGAAGAGAGGCAGAAACTGATGACGATAAAATATAAGGATAAGAAATATTTATGGGTATAGTTTGTGAGTCAGAAAACCAAATCCAGGTGGAGTAGGCGTGGAAAGAGAGATGAAAAAGGGATTCCAAAAGGCATTCATTGTCTTTTGTAGTTTAATTATGAGCCATTAACCATCAAACATAACCGAAGAACATCAGAAATTTGGTTCTATGAAGAAATATGTGGGTACAAAAAATTATGATTGGCAGATACATAAAACAAACGCCCTTTATCAAACAGTGAATAAAACATGAATATCATGAAAAAGATATCAAAAGTGAGGGCCAGGGAGGGGGCTGTTTAAAAGCACCATGATGGAGGGTCACAGTTTCTAGCAGAGAAAAGGTCTACAATGTGATCATATAGTAAGTAGCCGAGATGGTCCTGAGGACAAGATGGTTTCAGAAGAGGGGACAAGAACTAAGAGGATGATTGTTTGGAAAGATTATATATGTGAATAATCCAACGACAAGAGTGTTGCTGTGAGACTTACAGAGAGCCGAGAACTAAAACCTTCAAGACACAGGGGTTCAGGGCTCAGCAGATGACCCCAGCACAGAGAGGAGACACGAGGGTGGCAGAGTCTGGAGACAAGACATCCAAAGGTCAGTTCTTTTCATGGGAGAGATCGTGAGAATGGCTCGCAAATACCAATAAAAACACAAGAACGTAGACAAGGTGTGTGAGATAAAATAGACACCAAATAACAGGGCTGCAGGGAAAGCAGTAGCCTTGGGGAAAAGCTAGAGAAATGTAGCAGGTTTGCTGGTGAGGAACTCTTGCGTTCGCTCTGAGTGAGTGACTTGAGTTGGTGGGTGCCTGCAGTAAATGGTGCTTCGTGATGCTTCCCGTGACTGAGCAGGGCGTTCAAAAGTGCTAAAACACCAAAAACCAAGTGTGGGGCTCCTTTGCTCATGCTCTTTCACACTCTATGAAGAGGAGCCATGTAAAATTTGAAGCCTGAACACCCAGGCTTGTAAGCCCAAAGAAAGAACACTTTACAATTTAGGGACCAATTGTAACATATAACTTGTTAAATTTACTTTTGTTCTAAATTTGGGAAATGTTTTTCTTTTTAAAATGGAAGCTTGGGGCTCCAGTAGTGATCAGGCCATCAAAGGATGAAGGCTGAACAGGCCAGCACACTAGCTAGACTGCTTGATTCAATCAGGCAGATTTCAAAAGGATTTTAGAATGATTCACACATTTTTACATTTGAAATTTGTTATAGTTTGCATTATTATAAAAGGAAATCTCACCAGATTTAGGGATGTGAAAGGGGACAAGGGAGAAAATTCCCCAACCCGTTACTCTTATTTTGACTCCAGAAACTCTATAAGACAATTTGTCATCATTTTTAGTGTTATATACACTCACAAGTCAAATGTGGCTTATAAGAACATTTCTAGAAAATTATCCTCAAGAGAAACTCAACTTAGGTATCCCTTGGGGCGTGGGCCTTTCATAAGATGAGGCCCAAGTACATTTATTTAGGATTATGACTTTCAGTCTTCATGACTACAATCCAGAGTAAAAAAATGCAATTTACATTTTTAACCCAGTATACACACACATAATAAGGACATACCCTATACACATGAAATAAGATTTTAATGAAATATTTTCTCTTAGGGTATAAAATGCACTCTCCTGTTTCTATTCTATTTTATATTTTAAATGCTGGTCATGACCTATTAAACTGACTTTATGACCCACTAATTGGTTACAATTAGGTTAGAAAACACTGATTATTGAATGGTAATATGGAACGGCCCTACTCTTTGTTCTTTTCTTCTCAAAAGTAGGATGTTTATTTCTTCAGTCTCGGAAATAGAACAAACACCACCATCTTTAAAAAAAATAATAATCAAATAAAATCAAAATTGTACAATAATCATAACAACTAAAGTTTAATGAGTGCTGGGCATAGAGCTAAATTGTTTGCATTTATTATTTTATCATCACAGCAACCCTGTGGGGTAGGGTACTTTTCCCAAGGTCCATTCCACTTTTAGCGAGTGATGGAATTGAGGGTTTTAATCCTACAGTATATTGCCCATACCACCCTAGTTTTCTTCATGAAAATTTACTAGGTACTAATAAGCGCAGCAGAGACAAGACAAAACAGATACCTTTGGGGATATCTAGTCACACTATGTTTATCCTCCCACATGAAGCACAAATGAAAGACTATACAATGTACGTCCTGTTTTCCAGGCTACCAGACATTTCCGTGTGCATTACCTTTGCAACTCAACTTCTTAAGGTGGTACAGCTTGAACTTCAGAAAACTCACACAGTAGCTTTCAGAATTCTCATGCTTTTTTATTTGTTCCTATTTTCTGTTCTCTGGTATCAGATGGTTTCTACCTCCTCAAAGTGCTGCTGCTAGTTATCTAATTTAACATTGTTGGGGCAGCTGGAGAAACTTTGAGATTATAGCCGTTTCATCAATTTCCTTCAGCTGGGAGGATTTAGTGCTTTTTTTTTTTTTTTTTTTTTTTTTTTAAATAGGTCCACAATATCAAGTTCATCTACATATTAGTGGGGTCTTTATCGCTGTCAAGTTCAGAAAGTGCTAAAGCATTTAAAGTGGTATAAAGCTACATGACTACACCAATTGTAGGATTAGGCAATTTATAACTAAAGCCAAAACATTTCATTATTTTAGTTATACTAAGTTTTCATTGTATTGTCAGGGCTAGGGGTTAGGACCCACATACGCTATGTACAAACTAGGTCACCAGACCCCTTACATGCCAGGCTGTGTCACCAGACCCCTCACACTCAGGTCCACACTAGGTAATTGGGAAAGATCCTGGGAGCCGTTGGCAGAAGGCATGAGCTTAGCCCTCAGCTTCCTCAGCAATGGCAGCAGCTTACAGCAGATCTGGCAGCAGCAGCAGTGGTGGTCTCTCGGGGCATCCCAGGGACACTGGCAGTGACAGTAGGGCATCCCGGCAGGGGGAGGGGTTCCATGGATCAGAGCCACTGTCCTTTATAAGTCCATAACCCAGGACACCTGGGTGCACATGCACAATTACATTAGACAATAGCCAAGGAACACCTGGGTGCATGTGCATATTTATATCAAATGCTCGGCAAGATTCTGAACATCTGAGGGGCCCTGACCATTGTCCTTATTTCCCCTAAAAGAGGTTTTTACCTTTGTATTTTGGGTGTAGTTGTAGTTCATTTTTTTGCTTCTGCAGAACTTGGTTTTCATCTCCAAGAGAACCCCTACTCAAAATCAAGTCAAGGCAGAATTGTGGAATGAAAAACCTTAGGTCAAGCAAAGAGTAGGTCAGCATTTACCAGTTCCCCCTATGTTTGAAGCTCTTGTACTAGAACCTATAGGAACATTCAAAAGGATAAAAGTCTTCCATGGTCATCAGTGCTGTTCATCCAAGACTTCTACTCTTTCCAGATACATAGTAACATTGCATTTCTCTGCCCCTGGGAGATAGATGTGGCAAAATGGCCTGCTTCACAGATGAGCAGAGTCACTTCCAGGTATAGTTCCAGGAGCCAGTGCGTGATTCACTGTGCCCTCTCTTTCCCTCTGCTGTGCTTATCAGCAATGATCCAAATTGTAGCTGCTCTATCAGCTTGGGCCCCAAAGTGGGGCAAAGTGAAAAAGAACCCTAATTGACCCCATGATATATACATATATATATATGTATGTATAAGGGATTCAAAACAAAACAAAAGACACATGCAGTTTTTGCTTAAAACTGCTGGGTTTTGACAGTTGTATCAGTGAAGATACAACTGACCCTCAGCAAACTTAAAAATCTCTTAAAAGACTTAAAAATGCCTCAAAAAACACACCAAGAAAGAAAATGTAAAAAATTCAAAGTATAAATGAAAATTTTTAATTATGTAAACAGAGGACAAAGGAGCAAAAAAAAAAAAACCACTAAATAAATGACTAGCCATAATAAAGGTTAAATACGGGCCGGAATTTCCACTTGGGTTGTACAAGAGGGGTGGGTGAAATGGTCTGTCTGAAGGTGCAGAGGAGGAAAAAAAAAAACAGTCACATGAGCAAAACCACATTCGATTTGTTTTGTGGAGCAAAGAACTAAGAATTGTAATACTTGGGGTTGGGGCATTTGAGAGGGGTCTGCAAGACCAAACAAAGGAGTTCAGGCATTGATATTAATTCATTCATTCTTTCTTCACTTTTCCATTTATTGATTCATTCATTCATTCATGTATTCAACTACTATTATGAGGGACGAACTCTACTCGCCAGATGCCTGGAAATTGAAGATGGATGAGTTGTGCTCACTAGTCTTAGATCTCACCATTTTGTAGGGTTCACATAAACAAGTAATCCCAACACATTATAGTGTTTGTTTCATAAAAGATGTCTGTGTTACCAGAAACACAAAGTCAGAAAGGAATTAATTTGCACATAACGAAGGGTACAGATGAGAAGATGAAAGGATCCAGCAAGGCTTTAAAACAATACATGACATTTGAGCAGATTCTTCAAGAAGGATTATTGATCATGCAGGAAAGGGAAAGAAAAACATTTCAGTCAGGGAGAAGAGTATTGATTCATTATTCATTGGTTCAACATGTTTCATATAGGCATTTTAAAGTACTCTGCGTGTTTGTCTCACTACAAGGCTACTGGCGTATATTTATCAAACACATACTACCTGCCAGGCACTGTGCTAGGTTCGGGATATAACAATAGGTGAGATAGTCTCCCTTACCTCACATTCTAGCTGGGGAAACATGAGATACTTAAACAGGGCATTACAGTAAACCTTGATCAAGCCAGCACACCTCAAGGGTACCTAAGATAGTTGAGGGGTGGAAAGGGAGACTGCCCAAGGGAAGTTAGCTTTGGTTAAGACCTAAAAGTTAAATAGAAGTTAGCCAAGTGAAGAGGAAGGGGAAAATGATTCCAGGGAGAAGGACCAACTTGCATGAGGACTTGGAAGGGAGGGAGAGAGCATGATGTACAGAGATCAGTTGAGTAGGGCTGAGGCATGGAGGAGAGCGGGCCAGAGGCAGAGCGGAGGGACAGGCAGCTGGGGAAAGGGCAGGAGCCAACGACAGAAGGTTACATGCTATCATGAAATCTGCGGACAGCCTTTGGAATGTTTTAAAGAGGAGGGTATGGTAAACTGCATTCTAGAACACAACTCATGTAACAGGCAGGAGAATGGAAAAGAAGCAGGACTAGCAGCCGGGAGACCAAATGAGAAGAGCCCAGAAGAAAGATGATGGTAGTTTTCTAGGGGAGCAACAGCAAAGAGAGAAAGCCTTGAGTATATCTGAGAAATATTTAGGGTAATGATGTAATCTGGCTGTGGGTTATTTATGAAGGGAGAGAGAGTTGAGGATCACTCAGAGGTTTCTGGTTTCCAGTTTTGGCAAATGGACATAGCATGGTGCCATTCGGTAAGCGAGGAGATGCAGGATTTGCAAAAGTCCTGTGAATAAGAAAGAGTCATACTGTATATGTAGGGAACCAGACTTACCCAACGTAGCAAGAAATAGAGTTCCACCTGGAGGGAGGTGAAACTGAAATTTGGTTTAAGTTGAGATCGCAAACGCCTCTCTAAGTCAATGCTAAGGCAGCTGATGAAAAGGCAGAACTGCCTGATTCTCAGCAGGAGATTGAAATGATCTGATTTTGTGTGGAAAGATAACTCTAGAAATAGTGTGGATGGAGAAGCGAAAGAGAAAGTGGCTAAAAATGAAATGGGGGATTATTTCAATTGTCCAGGCAACAATAAGGACATAAACTAAAGCAGCCATGAGGTGGTTCAAGAAGAAGAAACAGAATAAAGGTAGAATCGAAGAGAGAATCAATAATTTGCATGATAATTACATGTGATGGGGTGAGGGAAAGTGGGGTGCCAAAGATAAGCCATACATTCTACTTTGGGAGACTGGAGGAAAGGCAATTCTATTAACGGAGGGATGCTTTTTGAGGGAAGAAGGAGGAGTTTCAGGGAAAACAACAAATTTGGTTTGGACATGTTGAGGATGATGTACCTGTGGGACATAGAAGGTATTCTACAGTGTTTGTACGTAAATTATACATCTGGGATTTAGGAGGAAGGTTGGGAACTGGAGATATAGTCATGGGGGTGTCGACATATATCACAGCCAAGAGAATGGATGATAATTGCCCAGACAGAACATATAAAAAGACAAGAAGAGAAAGAGGAAACCTGGGGAAAGATAGAACATTTAACAAGGATATGAATGAGGATAGGACTTTGACCATAACACATAATAAAAAGTCATGTCGAATTTAAGTTCCTTTCTTCACACGATCTTTTTTCCCATAAATGGGACTACTTTGACTGAAAAAAAAAAAAAAGACAGTAGATAAAAATGACTGTTCAGTCACTGGTAGAGTCAAGGAATAACAGTAACTATTATTAGCTGGGCAAATGAGCCAGAAAGAACAGAAAAAGAACTCATAGTAAATTTGGTTGTTTGACTACTCAGCTGAGAACCTGTCATAAGCCTTCAATTTAAGGACGCCTACAGCTGTGCTCAGCTCCAAACAAGGTCAGTAAAAAATGGCAAGTGTACGGCAAGGAGGCTCCACCTATTCATGCATAATATGTGTTCCGTAGCTGCCTGGAGACTCTTGGGATGGCTCTGGTGTTCTAGTTGTATAAGTCCTGGCTAGCATGTGTATGACATGATGACATGTCGGTACATTCCAAGTGTCAGTGTAAAATATTAGTTTTGAATTTACCCAGGCATCTCATTAAAATGAAAAATACACTGTAAAATTTCTAAAGAACCTAAGCTCTGTCTGGTTTGCCCATAACTCAGGAAAAGCCATAAACAGAGAGATATTTGTCTATATCCATAGCCAGGGCCCCAACTAAGTACTGTAGAGTGGAATGAGTCATTTCCTTATAAGCAATGATTTGAAATATGCTATAATTACCATCCTGCCCATGTCAGCCAAGGAGAAGATAAAACATCTGAGTAACATTACTGTGCCTTACAAACTGTCAACATTCATCCGTGATTTCATCTCACACTGGTGATGACCATTCAGTGGGTTTTTTGTTTTGTTTTTTTTTTACAATAATAGACCTGCCAGCTTAGTCTGAAGAGAAGAGGAAACTCTAGAAAACAGGATTGTTGGGTTCATAATTAACTTCATCACTACAATCCACGCATAACCCAGAAGCCTACATTTTAATTGGTTTGCTAACATATTTGAAAACAACATTTCTAATGAGATTATTTTTTTCAAATTCAGAAATAATGAGAGAAAAAAAGCAACAGTTATATTTTTAAATAGCATAATACTTGTTATTGGGAGTTTAGAAAACTATTATCTATTTAGCATAAATCACTTTGACATTCTCCTGAAACTAAAATTCTTCCTCAGTTAAAAAGTGCTTGGACCTTATGGCACAAAGAGCCAGATTAGCAAAAGGGAATAGAGAAAATGGGTGTATTATTTTGCAAGGGCTACTATATAACAAACAAAGAAAAAAACCCACAAACTAGTCACTTAAAAAACAAAAATTTATTGTCTTGCAGTTACAAAAGCTAGAAGTCCAAAATCAAAATGTCAGCAGGGTTGGTTCCTTCTGAGGGCCATGAGGGAAGGATCTGGTCCAGGCCTCTGTCCTTGGCTTGCAGATGGCTGTCTTCTCCCTGTGTCTCTTCACATTGTCTTTCTTCTATGCACATCAGTCTCTGTCCAAATTTCCCCATTTTATAAGGAAACCAGTCTCACTGGATTAAGCGCCATCCTAACGGCTCATTTTACCTTGATTACTTCTGTAAAGACATTATCTCCAAATAAGGTCACATGCTAAGACACTGAGGGTTAGGACTCCACCGCATCTTTTTGGGGGGAGACACAATTCAACTCAGAAAAATGGTTACAATAATCCTTTGGGGAGAGTAAATGAATAGCTTTACTTCTTATACACTGTCAACTGCTCCCAGGTAACAAGATAAAACAGAGACAAATCAGAGATACCTCGCATGGAGTTCAGTTGCTGAGAGAAGTGGGTTGGTAATGCTTGTCCAGTTCATTAGCGACAACTATATCAACAGTATTTTTCTTATAGACTCACCCTATTGTTGTCTCAGTAAAGCTAACCAGAGAAAATATCTACAAGCTTATCTATCCTATACTATTTATGCCCTTACAATTCACCAAATGTTTAAATTCTAGTAGCATGGAAGCTTAAAATTCTACATTTCTACTGCTCTATCACTGGCATTCTTAGGCTTTCTAAGAAAATATCATCTCTAGCAAAATATCTTCCCCTGTAAAGCTGAACAACAGAATGATAATGAAATGTATAAAATTAAGACAAATTTGGGCTTTGCATCTGAGAAAGTCTGTAGAAACTCAGACTTGCACCCACTGCCTAGACTCACAGAGAGGTTTATTCTGTGGAGAAGCAATAACTTTACCATGACGTTGCCATCACAGAGGCCCAAGGGTACCATTTCCTGCCCAATACATCACCTTGAAAAGCTCAGAGAATGAACTCTCTTTGAAGGAAATAATTAAATATGTATAAAAGATGTCCATCCAAGACTTATTTCTAATAGCAGAACTCTAAATGCATACTCAATGTCTATCAGTAATTGTTACATTTACTCTACGAAAGATTTTGCAGTTACCAAACTGGTAAACATAAAGATTACATAGTGTCCTGACCATGTGATTCTACAGCAAAACACACAGCTGACAACTCCATTCATGCCCATTGAGCTTTCAATCAACTTTGAGTGTCCTCCTCTTAAATATAAGGAGAAAACTAGGGATCAGCTGGTCACAGAAAAGTTTCTAACATAAAAGGCAGAGCACAAAACACAGGGGACGAGGCAAGAAGCTACTTGCAGGGAAGAAGCAATAGGAGAAGAAAACTTCACATAAGAGCCATCACTTATATCCTTAGTGAGATATGGAAAGACAGTAGCCTCATTCAAATAAGAACAAATATTATTTTAAAAATTTTATGGTGAAAAATCGGTGTTCAAAAAATTTAAGGTAGAAGAAATAATAAAACTCCATAGGATAATAGGAAGAGGAAGAAAACCTTCAAAAAAGTAAAGCAAAAAGACAGAGATGGAAAAGTTAAAAACATTAAGAAAACTGGAGGATAGTTCAAGAAGTCCAACATCAAATAATGGGAGTTTCAGATAGAAAATATAGAAAATGGAAGGGGGCTATTATAAAACAAATAAATAAACCTGCAAAATATCCCAGACTTGAAGGGCAGAAATTTTAAGAATTAAAAGAGCTTTTCTGGTGTCCACCACAATTTTTAAAAATGGCTTACACTAGAGCATATTATTATAAAATTTTGGAATACTGGAAACAGAAAGTCATAAAAGTTTCAGAGAGAAAAAAGTCAAGTTAAATTCAAAGGACCAGGAATGAGAATGGTGTTCAATTTTTCAAAACAATAAGAGCTGGAATATTATGGAGCAATGGCTCCAAATTCCAGATGGGTCACTCCAACCTATAATTCTATATCCAGCTAAATTAGCAATTAATTAAATAAATTAGCAATAAATTAATTAAAAGGTCAACCTTAAAGACATTTTCAGACATGCAAGTTGTCTCCAATTTGGGTTATACAAGAAACAACCCCTGAGACAAGAATTTTAGTGCAAATCTTTTATTTGGGAAGTGATCCTAGGGAGCACTGGTAGGGGGAATGGAGAATTGAGACAAAGAAAGGAAGGAACCCAAAAAAAGATGCATCGTTGAATAGCTCACCTCGACGGACAATGGGGATTCAAACCTCCTGAGGAAATGCAGGAGACAAGCAGAACATGCACAATAATTATTTCTGCCAAGGGCTGAAGAAGCTGATCTATCAACACTGACTTAGAGCTGCTCATACGTAGAAACCAAGAGAAACCGGCAGGTGGAGAGTCAGAGATGCTTGTAGACATATCCATCAATATAAATGAAATTTTGAATATCAAAGAAATCTGGGGAGGGCACCAACAACATCTGCTACAGCTTTCAAAACGTTTTCTAATGAAGTTACACAAGGAGGTGCTTCATCAAAATAATGTAGCAAAACCAGAAGCGAGGAAGACAACATGCAGGAAACAGAGGATGCAATTCAGCAGAAAGGTGAAGGGCATCCTTGGGATAACGGTAAGTGGAGATCCCAAAATGACACTACACAGCAACCAGCTGAGATTTGAAGAGGTCAGCAAGCCCCAGGGAAGATGTCCCCAAGAACATGAAAGTCACAGAGTACCTGATGTGTTGTAGTGCGTGAGAGGAGACTGAGACAACTGACAGACATCAAAGCGGAGTAAGAAAACTAAAAGAACAAAAAGCAAGACAATTGCTAATTTATGGGAAAAACAGAAAGTTGTACAAGAAAGGAAAAATAATTATTGCATAGTACCTGAATGGTACTGTTCTGAATTTTTTCTCAACAATTTATCACGTCTATACATACAGACCTACCATATTTTTAAAGCCACATAATATATTCTTAATAAGAATGCATACTAATTCATGCAATACTTCCCTAATAATAGGCATTTCAATCACTTCCAGTTTTTTTCTATTTCAAATAATGCTATAATAACTCTGACATTTTTTGTGGGACATATTCTTTGTAATGTGATTTCTGTGTTAAATGGTATACACAGATAAAGTTTTGATAGCTTTTTGCCAAATTCTTCTCCAAAAAAGATTTCATCAATTTATACTCTTGCCAATAGTGAACACTCCTTTTATCCATATCTTCTCCTACATTGTTAGCAATATGCTTTTTGTGGGTTTTTTTTCTTTTTAACAATTAAAACTAAAAGTATAAGAAGGGGGGATTTCAATTTTTTATTTATGTAATCTTGGAGTTTTGTTTCAATGCACCTTTTTATATTAAGCTAACACAATTGATTAACCTAATTGAATCTTCATAATGTACAGTCAAATTTCTCAATTAAATAACGTCCTAAATACACAAAACATTATAATTGCCCTTAATGCTAAATTATTTTACTCTATAAAAATTCACAGTTGGCTGGCTGGTTAGCTCAGTTGGTGAAAGCGTGTGTTATAACGCCAAGGTCAAGGGCTCAGATTCCCATATCAGCCAGCTGCAAAAAAAGAAAAAAAAATTCTCAGTCTATTTTGTCATCTATAAGACAGCTGCCCAATAACCAATATAGTTATCAAGAGATTTTCTTTAATATTTTTAAAGGATCCAAGTATCTTGCACTGTTCATTAATCTCTAAGTACCTGATATTGTAAAATTCAGATCTTTCCATCAAGAAAAATGTGGTTGTAAGGAGAAGAAAAATAGGTAATTCCCATTTCTCAAATGATATGTAGGATGATTTATACAAATTAGTGACAATAAATGGGTAATCATATTAAGTTATATGGATTGATGGCTACTCCTTAATCTGTACAATCTCTTGTTCTCTACTGAGAGATTCTGCCACCACAGGTTTAGATCCAGCTTGTGGCATATAATTTTACATACCATCCCCTAAATTTCTTTCTTTCTTTTTATTTTTTTATTATTTTAACTTCTCAATACATTGTAGTTGATTTTCGTGACCCTTTACCCATTCCTCTTTCCCCCTCCCTCTCCCTCCCACATCATATCTGTTCACTTGTCTTAACAAGTTCAAGGAACTGTTGTGATTATTGTGTCTTCTTCTTGCACATCATATCTGTTCACTTGTCTTAACAAGTTCAAGGAACTGTTGTGATTATTGTGTCTTCTTCTTGCACTAAATTTCTAAGAATCTCTACCCTCAACTTTCTCTGGTATTAAAAAAAACCCTCCTTCATTAAGACAAATAGCAATTAATTTCCACTGAGCATTTTTCTGACAGGATTTGAAGCTAATTACTTTGTCCTACATACACAAAGATAGATTCTAGTATTTTATCAATTTTACAAAACCATGGATCCAGAAAAATCAAAAACTTAGTATTAACAGTGCAATCTCATAATCACAAAATGAGCTTAAACTTTAGTCCTTTTAGATAGCTATTCACTATCAAACTAAATAATTTAAGCAAAAATGAATAAATCACGTGGATTTGGCCATTTTTTTTCAAGTTAACTATTACAAATTTTAAAATCTCAAAAATCCTAGCACAGACTCTGAATTCACTAACATCCCCATGCAACTGTAGAATAGTTGTGGTTCTGATAATTGCTTCGAAATGTGTTTTGCTGATAACCTCTTTAACAAGATTCAGAATATAATCTGGGCACTGTCTACATTTGGTGCATGCAGGGAATTGAGGAGCGGAGCAACTTCACTATCCATGCAGTGAACTTGGCGTCATTGCGTTATTAAAAGGCTGCTGATGAATAAAATGCCATAGATACAGAGGACAGAGTCGGGGGAAGAATATGAACTGGAAACGGGGATACTGCAAAGAATCACAGAGCACATGAGGCTCAGAAGTTCTTTCCCACTCTCTAGGGTCAGACCCTCATTTGAATATTCATTCTATCTTGGGCTCCACAGGAATACAGAGATGTTGGAAGAGTTGGGAGGTAAGCGCTGAAGGTGATTAAAGGGTTAACCTAAGAAAGAAATGAACAGATTTCTAAACTTGGAAAAGGAGGGAGCTCTATTTTAAAAAGGCTTCCGAGTAATGGGACCAATTAATAGACAAAAATAGAAGCTCAGCTGCTTTTCATTCCCACTGTGAACAGAACAAGAGAAAACAGGTGGAACTAAATATGAGGGTGAAGGCTGCCAACAGTTTAGCAAGTCGGGAGCAGCAGTGTGTACAGCAACTAGTTGTGATATTTCAGTCCACACAATCTGTAAATTAGGGCAATGGTGGAGGTAAACATGGTCACCTCCACAAGAAGCAAGAAGACGTGTGTGTTGAAGGGAGAAAAGAAATATTCCTGAAAGCACCGAGCATAAGTCCCCATTTACAGGCCAGCACAGTCAATACCTTGTATGGCAATCAGGTGTGCAATTTAAAACAGCCATGAAGCTACGCTGCCTGGGTTTGAATCCTGTTTTTTCCATACTAGCTTGATGTCCTTAGACAAGGTACTAAACCTATCTGTTCTCATGTTTTCTGTTCTGTTGAATGATGAGTTAAAGTGCGTGTGTGTGCACTCATGTATTTGCTATTATTATTCTTTAATCAGAAGAGTCGAGAATTGGAGGAATGCATTTTGGGGGAGGGTTAATTTAGCTAGCTTCAACAGTCTCATGTCCGGAGTCCTCTGTTTGCCAGCACTTGGAACAAGTGCACTAAATGTAGATGCTTATGCTCATGATGATTCTGAGGCAGACACCACGAGACCCTTGAGTATGAACCATGCAAAATGTATTCACAATTAACTAAATTAGGAATTTTAATTGTCTAATATTTTAAGAGTTGGTGGCTTATGTTTATCTAGACAATAATTCTTTCTTTGTAAGGTGTTATATTAACTAGAACACATTAATTTCTAGTCACAGCACATAATAGAGACCACTTAATACATAACATATCACTTAATTAATCACTTGATTAATGAAAGGCTGACGATGTGTGAGGAAAATGGAGACAGACTGGTCAGCCACCCTCACCTCATAACCCACTGAGCATGGCTCCTCCTGCCTGTTGTAAATACATTAATTGCACGTGGGCACCCAGGTGTTCCTTGGCTTTCTGACTCACAACGATGTGTTCCTTGGTTATCGGACTCCAGTATAAAAGACAATGGCTGAGATCCCCTGGGGGCTAGGGACTGAGCTCGCATCCAAATAAAGCATGTCAACCTTGCCAGCAGCTCCCAAGATCTTTTTCCAATTACCTAGCTCGTGACCTGCATATGAGGAGTTTGTGACCTACTTTGCATATGAGGAGTCTGTGACCCAGTCTGCACAGATGGTCTGAAGAGTCTGTGACCCAGCCTGACACCACAGATCTGAAGACCTTTGGTTAACTGCCCTGTGTGTTCCCCTTTGTCAGTTTGTGATTTTGGCCAGGTTGTTTAATGAACTGTAAAAATTGGTTAAAAAAACAATATCCAATATAAAAGAAGGCTTTATCAATTTTGGAAAACTGGATCTTTTGATGTTTATTTAAAAAGCTATATGTAGGCACTGCTTAAAAAAAACTCAAAATTTAGTGTCTTACCTCTAAACAATTATAATCTAAAATAAAAAGTTTTAATCAAAATAACTACATTGAATAATTAAAACTGTTTTAAGACTCTTAACATTTAGGACTTTAAGAACAGAAGAACAATATGAACCAAATTCTTTTTGTCTGTAGTTTGCTGCACAACTATGTCAGTTGTTCATCCAGATTTAAAGTATTGTAAACCTACTCTGTACGTGAGATGGTTTTATTCATACTAATGATTTAAAGCCATTCCACCCATATGCATAAACGCACACACACAATTCTCTATTACACTTTTCTTTTTTACAGTTCTGTAAAAAATGTTTTAAGTGTAAATATTTTGAAATGTAACATTTTTGCTTAATCATGTAAGACACTTTTCTTACATGATTAAGCAAAAATGTTACATAATTAGAAGTAATTTCTATAGAGTGATGATCTGAATAAGAGCTAATATATATAAGGTCTTTATTTTTAAGCAAAAACGGTCCTTAATTTATTTTTTATTTCAACTTTCTTGAGGTATAATTGATATACAAAAGAACTGCACATACTTAATGTATACAATATGATGAGTTTGGACATAATGCACCCTTGACACCATCACCTTAATGAGAGCAATAAACATCTATCACCTCTGTATTAGTCAGTTTCTGTTGCTTATAACAAAATACCTGAAACTGGGTAATTTGGGGTTTGTTTTGTTTTGTTATAATTTTTTTTATTTTTTAATTTATCAACATACAATGTAGTTGATTTTCATGTCCCTTTATCAATTCCTTCTTTTCAAAACCAAGTAATTTCTAAGAAAATGAAATTTATTGCTTATGGTTTCTGAGGCTGGGAAGTCCAATGTCCAAAGAACACATCTGGTGGTGGCGACAGTGACCCAAAGGTCTCACATTGCAAGATGGTGGAAGAAGAGAGAGACCAACCTCCTCATGTGTTATTCTCTTAAAGCCCTCAGAACCACGCCCCTGACCACCATTCTTAATCCGTTCACTAGGCACGGTCCTACAATCCAATCACCTCTTCAAGGCCCCACCTTTCATTTACCATAATAGGATTTCCCACCCTCAACAGTTAACAGTGGAAATTAAGCTTCAGTGGTGTTGGGGGGCATCCAATCTACAGCAACCTCCAAAAGTTTCCTTGTATCTCTTTGCTTTTTGTTTTGTTTTATTTTGTGTTTGTTTGCTTGCTGTGGTAAGAACACTTAACATGAGATCTACACTCTTAACAAAATTTTAAGGGCACAGCACCATGTTGCTGTCTATAGGCACTATGCCGTACGGCAGATGTCTAGGACGTAGTCATCCTGTACAACTGTCTACCCACTGAGCAGCAACTCCCCATTTCCACCTCTCTCCAGCCCCTGGCAACTGCCATTCTATGTTCTGCTTCTATGAGTTTGACCATTTTAGATACCTCATATAAGTGGGATAATGCAGTGCTTGTCCCTTTGTGACTGGCTTATCCCACCTAGGGTAATGTCTTCCAGCTCCATCCACATTGTCAAAAAGAGTAGGATTTTCTTCTTTTTTAAGGCTGAATAATATTCCATTGTATATATTTGCCATGTTTTTTTTATCCATTCCTCTGTCAATGAATATTTGGGTAGTGTCCACATCTTGGCTATTGCGTATAATGTGCAATGAACATGGAAGTGCATCTCTCTCTCCAAAGTTCTGATTTCAATTCATTTGGGTATACACCCAGGACTGGGATTGCTGCATCTTGGCTTCTATTGTTTGACCAAAGCAGCAGAGATGAGTTGATGCAGATGAAGGGGACTGGATTCCTGTGTGTCCAAGCTCACATCTCTTCATGAACATATAGCAATAGAGAAGCCTGGGTGGTGTTCTACTGATGCATCCTAGATCCTGTAACTTCTGAAGGTGAGCATTTTAAATATATTTGTAGAGATAAATATAACTTTCAATAATGCTTTTGCCCAACTCTCTCAGGTCAGCAAAGTCGGGCTTTATTTCTACATTTGGAATAGACTCCTTCACATAACTTAAGATGGTCTTATTTTTAATATAGCAAATGATATCATAAATAAGGTTAAGAGACAAACAATTGATGAGAAAAGATTTTTGACATACATAGTAGACCAAAGATTAGTATACCTAATGTACTCAGAGCTCCTACAAACATAAGAAGATAAGTAACACGATTTTAAAAAAATGGGAAAATGATATAAAATGGTATTTCATATAAGAGTAAACACATATTACAAATAATAATGTTGTGAAAAGATAATCTCACTAGTAGTCATTAGAATGCAAATTTTAACAATTATATATACCATTTTTTAAATATCATACCAATAAAAAATATTGTCATAATAAACAGTGCTGGTAACAATAAAGAAAACTTAACACTGTCAAGAATTGTTAATTAGATAAACTATGCTCAACTACAATAAGCTTTTTGGAAAGTACATCAACAATACTTACAGAAACTTTAAAAGTTCAAATACTCAGCACAGCAAAGCACTTTGGAAAATCTGTGCTTAAGGTGGACATTTGTTGTCTCAAGCTCCTAATATTCATTCCGCTTTTTATCCTTTGGGAAACCACACTATTTTTACTTTCAATCCAAATGTTTGGGTAAGGCTGGCCTCATCCTCCAGGGTCCACGGAGTAGCATTAACCTAAGCTTGGCCAGTAGAGATCTGTATTCACTGGCCACAGTGACTGGTTGAGGGGTAGGTGACCAGGACCATGAAAATCCTAGCCAGGACCTCTGATAAAACTACAGAGAACAAAAAGCTCCCTAAACACCATGAAATGAGATTTAAAACTAGAACTGATGATGGCCATTTTGTCAAAGAGGAAAGACTACATGAGAATTAAGCTTATGAAGAAGAAAGTTGAACCAGGAACCTAAGGGAGACAGACCACTGAAAACATCATTAAAGTTCCTGGATCTGACAATCCCTGAAGCTTGGATTCCTCCTGACTCTTCAATTCAACCTGAGTTGAATCAATGAGGCATACTCATTCTATGAAATATTATGAAACTTTTTAAAAACAAGGAAATTGAGTTTCAGATATTGAAAGGGTTGGCAACATTTCTCTAAAGGGCCAGATAGCAAATATTTTTGGCTTCACGACCAAAAGGTTTCTGTTGCAATTACTCAACTCTGCCTTTGTATTGTGAAAACAGCCATAGACAGTATGCTTAGCATGGCCAGATCTGGCCATGAACCACTATTTGTCTGCCCTTGACTTAAGTCCATGGTACATCATTAAATAAAAACTGATGCCATTTTTATCAAGAAAATTATTTAAAGAACAATCTATACAGGCATATGTTAAAAGTATGGTGAAAACAATGGAATGATATATACCAAGCTGTTATTAACTCATTACCTTAGGTGGAGTGGTTTTAGAGATAGATTGGGGAGATTTTTAACATTTAATATTATCTTTCTACATCTCTATATTATTCAATTTGTTATAATGAGCTTGCATTACTTTTTTATTTAAAAATATCTACTGACCTAAAAGAAAAAGAGAGATGCCAAAATCTTTAAAGACATGTGGTGCCTAAGTTTTAACAATTTTGCTTCTTAATCAGGCTAAAATTAGGAAAAGTCCTAAATATTCAACCTGCCCCCATTTTTTAGCAAATGGAGGCCACTCTCAGTTGAACAGACCCATTTTGTAGATAAAGCCTCAGGAGGTATTGTGCCTTGCTGAAGGTCACAGAGCTATTCACGGCAGTGGTAAAGCCTCGTGTAGAAACGAGGCCTTCCGATTCTCATCTTCTTCCACACATGTTACAGGTCCATAGATGCTGTTTCTCTTTATCATTTGAGATTAATACATAGAAAATAGATGCCTCTCCAAACATAACATCATGAATATGTTTACAGCATCCAGCTCCAAGTAGCGCTGCCTTCAAAGATTTTTACACCACCGTCAGATTTTCTCTTCTGTAAATTGTTAGCACTATTTTTAGGAGCCCTTTTCTCTGGCAGATATGGGCATTCTCACGTCTGAGCCCTGTCATCTCTTCAGTGTGTATTTAGTAGTTTCAGCGCTCTGCTCACTGTTTGCATATCATGACACCAGGCAGAGTTCAGCAATACAGAACGTCTTATCTATTTCCTCTTAATCCATTTTAAATTCATCCTGAGCTCATCAGAGCAGGAGACGAAATGAGAGTTTTATAATTACCTTTTGCAAACAGAACATTAAATGATTATGCAGTGGAATCCTCTCGTTTCTCGGACATAACACGACCTTTACTAACCAGCGAATGGATCCACCTTTCTCTCTAAGTACACATATGTACTTTGGAAATCAGCCCTGTTAGCTTGAAGTTATTGATCGATTTTGGTAGATTACTACAATAGATTCTTAAATTGCTTTAAGATTAAGAGATGTGTTTAGCTTTCTTCTGTCATGTATCTCAAAGGAAAACCATGAGACAAGACACACAATGAAAAACAGCAGGTAATACCATATGAGACTCCTTATTAAAAACATAAAGTGTCTTTCACTCCTGCTTTTATTAAGTCTACTTTTCAAGCTAAATAGGGGTTAGGTGAACCGATTATAATACAAGTCACATCTAACTATTTCATTATCCATATCCTACAGCAAGATAGCCCCCAGAATACCTTTGAAAGCTCCAGACTGATGGCAGCAGGTTGAGTATAATGAATAATGTTACAAATGGGGACATGAGACAGCAGGTCTGGTGGGGACAAAATCTCCTAGAAACTGCAAGGCTGTAATTACTGAACATGGCCTCAGTCTCAGTTGACTTTGAACACCGGTAACCATCTTTGGTGGATTCTATTTTTCTCAGCTAGTTAAAATGAAGCAAGTCAGAAGAATGAAATTTATAAGGCATAATACCTACGCAGAGGCATTGTCTGCTTTCATTACTCTAATTTTTATCTGGTTTCCAAGCCCATTCCACTATGTACTGTGCAAAGGAATTAAAACTGGGTTGAGAAATAGTCTTATATTATGTCTGAGGGCTGAATGGCTAGAAGTTATATTTTGAAAGAATTGAGCAGCCTAATGTTTGGTGGGTGGAAGAAACCAACATGGAATTCCAGCGTTATGTGTCAGCACTTTTTCCAAATCTCTCACTTCAAATGATCACTAAATTAGGGCCAGAATGAAGGGAGGTAATGAAGAGAGGCAGGGAAGGAGAAGGGAAGGGGAAAAGTGTAAGTGGTAGTGACAGTGTAACATTGTAACTAAAACCAGCATAGCAGTTTCCATTTCCTTGATTCACCTTACACCTCTAACCCAAAACAAGAGAGTGAAAATTTGACAATGCCCATTTTAATTTAGTTTGTTTCCTAGTCCAAATCTTAGGGACAAGAGAGTGAGTACCAATTTATTAAAAAGCTTGAATAAACTCTGGCAGTTGACCTGCTGCATGGATAAGCCAGAATCCAGCTGAGCATATGCCTGCTTTCTTGTCTGGAACTGCATGGATAACATTCAATTCAGTTCCCTTCAGAGAACACAGCACAGGTAGAACTATGCCCCAGCAAGGAAGGCACAGGCCCATTTTAAATCACAAAACAGCCTCTACTTTCATCACCTATTCTTTGTTGTCTTTCTCCCTGGTAACATGGGGAATCTGGTTAAAGGGAACATCATGGCCACACTGACAGAGAAAGGAAGGAGAGTCATGTCACAAAAGCATAACTCGAGAGGGACAAGTGAAAGAGGATGGGGTGCCATTGCCAGGGAGTCAACCCAGACCACAGCCCTGCACTGGTACCTATGAGCAGGATCGTAGCTGTGAGCTGGAAAGACAAGTCGCTGTCTCCTTTCATTGTCTTGGCTTTGGCACCCCTGACGTGTCACCTCCACCTCTCCTACCACCTGCTGTTTCCTCAGATACCACCTACCATGCCCCAGCACTGCATTCCCACCTCTGTTAGCTGCAGAGCGACAGCTCTCCTGCCCCACAGTGATCTGCAGCAGCAGAAGGCAAGTGAGCATGGGAGTGCCAGCCTGGTGCGGGTTCTCCCGCACGTGGTTTCACAGGTGGTTTCACAGATGGAGTCAGTGTCCATATGCCCTCAGCCCATCTGAGGGGTCACCTGCAAACAGTCTCTGTACAAGCCTTCAGCTTCCTGCATCTCCACCCAAGAGCGTTCTCTGGCTGAGGGAGCCCTCACCCTAGTAAGCTGGAGTTTCAGAAGGAGAGAACAGATCTGTGGTTACTAGAGGTGTGGAAGGGGGAGGTGGAGGGGGGTTATTGTAAAATTACTAAAAGGCCATAAAGAATGATTACATTTTGTAATGATGAATATACTAATTAACCTGATTTGATCACATATTGTACATAGATACGGATATTTAACTCTTCATCCCACAAATATGTATAATTAATTATGTTTCAATAAAATAAATAAAAGAAAATTTTAAAAGACATAGTAGTTTACCATAATTCTGTTACTGTACCACAATAACAGTGAAAAAATAAATAAATAAAACCCAGTGCACTTCATCACCCCTGATGGCCTCCAGCAATGTAATTTCCCACTCAGGTCCCTGTTTCTTTATCAGTAAAGTTCAGACTAAGCGTTTTTCAGAACAAGCGTGTTCCGCATGTGCTGAATTGAATGGATGGCCGTGAGTCTTTTTCTGACTACGGTATGTGGTGAAACAGGTAATGGTGATAGGTTCTGGTGGGATGTTTCTGGATTCTGTCCACCAGGCTGGACAAACTGGCTGGAAGTTCTGCCTGCAGGAAGCGGAAGGGCCCAAGGGGTGTGTGGCAGGAGCAGAAGCACTGGGCAAGCCCCACAATAAGGGGTACAGGGAATGAAGTATGCAGCTGGGTTAGGAGAGTCAACTCAGGAACTAGAACTAGATGCAAACCAGCCAAAGTATTCTCTCCTCTTGGGGTCTGGGCAGGCTTAAGGGCACCATACCGGGCCCCCTGAAGTTACTTATTGAACTAAGCTCTTACTACTAAGCTCTGTGTCAACAAAAATACACAATCCCTGACTTCATAAAACTTCTGCATATCGGTGAAGACAGCATTAATCAAAGGCTTGCTAACAAATGTTACACGGCAGCTGTGGAAGATGCTTTGAAGAACATGCATGAAGAACATTATAAGAGGTACAATGAGGGAATTATTTAAACAGAAAGTCAGAACTGAATAATGAAAGAAAAGTAGATGTTAAAGAAGTGAATGGGTGAGGGCAGGGTGGGGCACAGTGGTGGTGAAAAGTCTTCCAGACAGAGGAAGCTGCATGTGCAAATGTCCTGTGGCTGGAGAGAGAGCAGTGAGAAGTCACTGTATGTGAAGAAGTGGACAGACAAGGGAAAAAGTGAGACGGATAAGGAGCCTAACCAGATTTGTGTTTACAAGACCACTCTGACTGAAGTATGAAAAATACCTTGAAATGGAGCAAGAGAGGACACAGACAAAGCAGTGAGCAGGCTACTGCAATGGCCTAGAAAAGAGATGCTAGTGGCCTGATGTAGAGGAGTGGCAATAGGAATAGAGCAAAGGAAACAGATTTGAGGCATGTAAAGGAGGTAAGTCAATGAGATTTGGTAATGGATCAGATTTGAGGATTAAAGGAGAGGAGATCAAAAGGTTTCTGGATTGTATAACTAGATGGAGGGTGGAGTCATTCCTTGAGACAGAGAACTAGAGAAGGCCAGGTTTGAAAAAGAATTTCTGGAGTTTGATGTGGAGATGCTTATTTTGAGGTATATTCAGGATATCTGAATAGAGGTGACAACTTGACAGTGAACTAATGAATCTGAAAGTCATCTAGGACAAGACTTCTGAACGCAAGTCTCTTCTGCCGCATTTCCCATGGATGGCTGTCCAGCCTCATCTTGTACACTTCCAGCGGTGGGACACTCATCCCTGTGAGACCACTTGGTCCACAGATAGATGGTTCTAACAGAAGCAGGGCTTTTGTTACTCTCATCCCAGTCTGCAAGTCCCACGCTTGCCCTGGTCTGCCCTTCACAAACACTCAGAATAAAAAAAAAGTCCAGCTCGTCTTCCACATTACAGGTGGCTATCATAGGTCCACTCCCCCAGGACAAAGCCTTCTTGTCTCTAAATGGTCTTAGCTCTTTTATGTTTATCCTGTTCCGTAATTTCTAGATCTACCTCCACCTCAACTGCAATCCTATGACTGGATTTCATTTAGTTAATCTTACTTATAAATTTCCTCTTTTCCTACCCAACTTTGCTCCTAGTACCTCTGTTCCCTTAAGAAAGGCTCTATATGACAGTCAGTAGCAGGAGCATGACTGCACAAAAAGGCCCATATGTTGCCTTTTTTCCAGATTAGTCATGAATATCCACCTGGAATTTGTTATAATAACTCATAAGGAATCTTAGTGAGACTACCCTTTAAATTTTTTCAAACAACCATTAGAATGTAACTTCTGGGTCCCCTGAATTAGAGGTTTTAATTATTTTGAGATTCTCAAATTTCCTTAAGAATCCGACAAAAGTTGTACACCCTGTCAAAAAAAAAAAATACATATATGCACATCCACAAATAAGTCTGCATAAGATTTGTATGGATTCAGAGATCTTCTGAAGTCCATCTCTGGATAAGGCTTAGAGTCCACATTTCCATTTAAACTCTTCCCCAAGCACCCTCTCCTCCAACCCAGTAGCATACTGATTTCATTACTCTCAAGCTAAGGACTGAAGCACCAAATTAAATTCATGACTGTCTTACAATTGGGACTTGGAGAAACGATTTCATTCGCTCTAAGTGAAGATTCTGTCTTGTTGAGCACTGTGTGATGGAAGCCTAAATCATCTTGCTAAAAGATACTAAGTAAAATCACCCCCTACTGCTTTTTTGTCTCTTACTGTGCAAAAGAACCTACATATCTAAAATGTCCTGCTATATAAAGTGACCTTCCCACAGCACCTCAATGTGTCTGAATTTCCTTGGGAATTTTCCAAAGTTCTGGTTGGAGTATGGGAGTTTTTAATTACTGAGAATTGGTTGAACTTGCCTTAAAAAAACTGTCTCTCTAGATAGGATTATTCAGCTGGAATTAAAGCTTATTAAGACTGTGGCTTCAGCAACATTTCTTTTACAGCACCAAGAATCCAGCTGATTTCAATCTCCAATACCTAGATCAGATATTTAAATAAGTTTAGTGACAATGGAGGTTGAAAAGCATTTTGGCTCTCGATGAAGCATGTGTGCTATGCACGATTACATCATGTTTTAGCAACCTACACTCGCGGTTGCTTATACACTCAGATGGGAAGAGATGGAGAAGCTAGAATTCAGACTAATGGCTTGACTTTCGGTATTTTGCAGAACATTTTAAAGTATGTTCATGTTCTTTCTTATTTTTGACATTTATAAAATGCCTATTGTATGCACTGTGAGGTATGCAAAGACGAATTAGATCTGTCATTAATGGTAATTTTTATATTCTCATAGGGAAGATAAAACTCAAAAGCAGAACAATTGCTTCAAATCAAATGCTGTAGGTATTTGGAAAAGAAGAGCATTTTCACATAAGATTTACCTAATAAATTTTGAAAAGTAGGTATCTTTCTACTTGTGATCAGCAGATGAATTGCCTCAAATTCCTTTTCTTATCTATCAAAAGCTAGAGAGGTTTTGTTTTTTCTTTTTTTTTTTGGTTTTTGTTTATTGTTTTTTTCAAACAGTTGATTTGAGGGACAAAATGATAAATACAAATAAAATTTACCTCTTCTCCAAATTTAGTAAAATTCCATCTGCATGTCAAAATGAAATTAAGATCCCTTGGTTAAATAAATAAACCAAAATTTGAAAATAAGTGAAATCTACATATTTAATAATCATCTATAGGCATGAGCTGAAAATATATGGGAGCAGAAATCTAGAAGTGCTAGAAGTGGTCAGATATGTAGAGGGTGCAGTTTTTGCAAAATTCACTCCTAATGATATTCTGTTAAATATAACAAAATTGCAGCAAATGCAAACAGGCCCCACAATAATAAAAATTTGGATTCAATGTAATTGACTCCTTCCCTGTACCTAACCCTGTTCTCAGATCAGGTGTGCTAACGTCCTTATGTGGGAGGGAAGGCATGGAGTGAGAACGTGGAGAGGGAGATGAAGCTTGGCGGGAGTAGCAAACCACCTCTTTTGGGGAGGTAGGGAGGAAGAGAGTCAGTCCCTGGTCCCTGGGGTATACATGGCCCAGTTTCCCCAGTTGAGGCCAATGAAATGGACACTAGTTAATCAGGAATTTCCTGAAATTGCTGCTGCTATTCTAGAATTCCCAGCCTTCCGTGGGTGCTGTATCAATGCCAATGAAATTTAAGTCAGAGAAGACAACCATCACTAGGTGGCATCTGCTATGATCCAGATATGTTCCCCAAAGTTCATGTCAGAAACTTAATTGCCAGTGTAATGGTATTGGCAGGTAAGGTCTTTAAGAAGTGATTAGTTCGTAAGGGCTCCACCCTCATGAATGGATTAATGTTGTTGTTAAAGGTATGGGTTCCTGATAAAAGGATGAGTGTGGCCCTATTTCTCTCTCTGTCTCACATGCTGGCTCCCACCTCTCGCCTTCCACCGTGAAATGATCCTCGCCGGATGTCAGAACCATGCTCTTGGCCTTCCAGCCTCCAGAACCATGAGCCAAATAAAATTCTGTCTCTTATAAATTACCCAGATTCTTGTATTGTCCTATAGCAGCAGAGAACAGACTAAGACAGCATCACACTGCTGCAGGGATAGAGACAGATTTAGATCCCTCAGCCAAACCCCAGAAACTTTGTGGCAGTCACCTGAATAGGCTCACCTCCCTCATTTCTCTGACCGACCCCATAATATCATGAAGCTTCATTTTACAGGATTGGATTTTTTCAGACCCCACTTATCAGGTTTTGGCAGAGTTTTACTTGGTGAAATATCTTCTAGGTCATCATTTTTATCCAAAAACAAATTTATGAAAAGGTCAGCTATTGTTTGGAGGAATGATGAACAACTCAAACAGGAATTGAAGTCTGCAATATTTTATGGAAGAGATTTGGAGGCAAGAAACAATATTGAATGAAAAGTGTACAAATATTAACATTCTCTCAGTATATTTTTATTCAGGTTTTTAAACAATACATAAGTGTTTCATAAGTTTGCAATGGCTAAAAAAAAGCAAAGCTCAAAGAATTCAGAAACAACCACTATCTAAAAACACAGCTTAGGGAAAAAACATTAGACTCATGGGGCAAATTTTAACTTCATAAAACCAAGATCCCAGATATCCAAAAGGGATGGTGTCCAGGGAATATGTGCACAGCACATGCACGTGCACACACACAAGGCAGGATCCATGTGATCGTAGAATGTAACTTCCTGACCTTTGAAATTCCAAAGTGTGTATTTTGCCTTAGTGATACAAGTAGTTCATTCGATAAATATTTAGACAGCAGAAATCAAACTATTTAAACATTGTAACCATGAATTTCCATATAAAGATAAAAAAACAGTGAATGAAAATAAAAGATCATCACCCATATCAATCCCACTTCGTCTACTGACTGCACCGCACTGCAGAGATTGCTTCTCTCTCTCACATACACACACAAAACAACAACAATGACTTGGTGCTGTAGGCTAAGAAAAAAAGCAATAGGTATAAAATGTGACTTTGTAAAGTATTACCCCCTGGTTTATTTTTAGAAAAAAAAAAACTCTCCCGCTAAACAATGGAGCGTCAGAGATATACAGAAGAACTGTGCTAACGTACAATGAAGGATTCCACTAAAATGCTGATGAGCACTTTTGACATAAAGAAAAAGTCAACATTTTAAGAAATAGAAACATTTCTTTAAATTAGAACTTAAAATGAGTGTTTGGGCAACTGAAGCACTCGTACCTCCCCACTAGTTTCCATGGCTCTTGTGACTATGTCACTCAGTCAAGAGCACTGCAGGAAGTGTGTGACCATCCTTTTTGCACCATATGGTATACTGCGGTTCTGAGGAAGGGGAGTTAATTGGCTACATCTGAGCAGTCACAAGATTTATAGGTTTGATTATCTGAAATAGATGCTTTTACCCTGATAAATATGAGGTTTTTGCTGTTATATTAATAATAATAAAAGCATGCCAAATGAATGAAAAAGTATCATTATAAAAGGGATTTGTGTGTGCAATGAAACAGTATAGGTGCCTCGTGGCTCTCACAATGAAGATGTAACTATTTTCATATACAAGTTATTAGCTCAAGTTGTTCTTTATTACACCATAACTTTGCTCCGATTGCAACATGATTGTAGCAGAAAAATAATTATGCCTGGGTATTACATGCCAGATGTTTTTAAAGCGAAGGTGGCAGTTTAATTCTGAAGCTGGTTGAAATGGTAGATATAAGCAGTCCCCCAGAAATACAAATAAAGGTGTTGTAGAAATGTAAGTAAAGAATGCAAGGTTGGTTAAACATTCAAATAGCAACAACAACAAAACAACAACAGCAACATAATTCACCACATTAATAGCTTAAAAAATAGAAATCAGGGCCAGCCTGGTGGCACACTGCTACAGTGCGCCACTTGGGAGCGCGATGGTGCTCCCGCTGAGGGTTTGGATCCCGCATGCAGACTGGTTCCCGCTCACTGGCTGAGCGAGGTGTGGGCGCAACACCGAGGGTTGCGATCCCGTTGCCGGTCCCAGTCCGGTACGGGCGCGACACTGAGGGTTGCGATCCGTTGCCGGACACGAAAAAAGACCAAAAAAAAAAAAAAGAAGAAAAGAAATGTAAGGTGTACTTCATCAGAAGCATATTTCTAGTTATCTTCTTTATCTAAATAAGCACTGTATAATAGATACATATGCAAGAACATAAGTAATTTTAAATTCTCTGGTAGCCACATTTTTAAAAAGTAAAAAGAAACAAGTCAGCTTAATTTTACTAATATGTTTTAACCCAATGTGCCCAAAATATTATTATTTCAACATGAAACTGATATAGAAATTCATTAACAAGATATTTTATACTCTTTTCTACTATTAAGTTTTCTAAATCTGGCATGTGGTTTACATTTTCAGCACATCTCAAATCAGACTAGCTGAATTTCCAGTGCTCAATAGCTACATACAGCTAGTGGCTACTGTAACAAACAGCACCATTCTAGACTTTTCCCTTGATTACATTTAGTACTATAGTTAATCCCTCCCATGCAGTTTATAAAAATGCTCAGAGAAGATGACTCTGGGAAAGCTCTCCACAAGTCGTTAGTCACTCTGAAACATCTGCATGTGTACTCTTCACAGAAAGCCACTGAGTACTTTCATTCAATCAAGATGATCACAGTTCGAAGTGCAACACAGAAAATAAATTTTTAAAAAAACTTAAAAAAAAAAATCCTGGAGTCCAATAACTACCTCAATTACTTTGTCTCCCTATAGGAAGGAAAAATATCCAGAAATCAGAGATGGTAAACCTCTAAATGAAACATTCTACATTCTTGCCTAGCTAAGGGGGAACTTGCAAGCAATTGTAGTGAATTTTTTTCAAAAACTAACACAGGCAAAGCATGAGGGCTTGCAAATGTTGGCCAAGCAGAGAACTGTCAAAGAGGAGCAGGCTATGTCCTTGCCCTCAAGCTCTAGGTCTAACTGGATCTGGTGTAACTGGACAGAAGCCGTGACACTAAAACTCAAACAGAACCCAAGCAGTGGAAACCCTGGTTAAATCACAGGACAGTTCTGAGAGTGGATTTGTGTGGCATAGTCAGCCACACACCCCGAACCCCCGATTCACTCACCCTACCCTCCCTCCCTGGAACAGTTGTATATGGATGAAATTAAGTGGGGTTTTTTTGCTTGTGTGTTTTTAAGTGAACAACAGCCTTAAAAAAGCAAATCACAAAAGAGCAATTTGCAGCATGAGAAGGAAAGGAGGGGAAACCTGGAAGAAAGGAAGAACAGTTACTGTATTTTCTTATTTATTTATTTTGGCTGGGAGATGGTACCAAGTTCACCAGTTGCGTGCTTTTCTTTTTCTTTTTACTTACCTGAGGGTCATCCCTTACTGTGTCTACTCAACAGCTGCTAGCTACAAGGACAGCACACAAAACTCAGCACAGGGGAAATGGCCCTGCTTGCTTGCCAATGGACACCGCTCTGCTGGTGATACAATGCAGAATAAAGGGAGCGCCTGCTGGAGGGAATGGTGCAAATTCAGCTGAGTTGTAATAAAAGGCAGTGAAGGAGGGGTCAGGTGGGGTTGAAAGGAAGGATTGGGACGAGGCTCATGCTCAGTCCTATCATCATGGTACTTCTCTCTGTACCTGCCTTCTGGGGTTAGCTCGCAACCAAAGACTATTGTGTTCTCCCTGAAGGGACAGAGCTGGAAAAAGAATTCAACTAATTCCAGTTAGAAACATGGCAGGGGGCACCACTAGTAAGTAATCCTCTAGAACACAAACCCCCTGAGGACAGAACCTCTGTCTCATTACCCAGTTTCTAGTTTAGTACCTTAAGAGATACTTCAAAGATGCTTAATAATAAGAACTTAACAAATATTTGTTGAATGAAGGAAAAAAGGGAGACCAGCAGATTCTACTTTGGAGAATTAAGGCTGGCCAGCATTTTGAGGTCCCCAGAGACAAGACAAGAGCCAATAAAAACCTGCCAAGGACAAGTATGAGAACAAATGGGAGAGAGGTACAGGTGGTTGCTGCAGAAATAGAAAATTGGGGAACAGAAGAAATTTGGGGTAATCATCCCCTGGCCTTTAAATATAAGTGAAATCAATTCATTTATGGATCAATTTGTTCCCCATATTTATCTCTATTGACATCGCTTCTTTTAAGAGTCTACCTTGAAACCTAATCACTTTACTTTCAGTAAGCTAATCCTAGATTCAGCCCAGAGGTCATTTTTAGTTACTCTTAATCATACTGTCTTCTAACAAGCTAAATAATTTCTCTCTGTTTGATGTTTATGCCATTCAAATATTTGTAGAGCATTATCACATCTCTCATTAGTTGTTGCTGAGCCAGGCTTTAAGGATTAGGCACATTTAGATCTTTTAAACCTGGTAAATGCCTCAAATCAATCCTTCTATTACTCTAACCTTTCCAATGCTTTTCTTCAGAGGGTCTTCAGGGTCTTTGTACACTTCTACATCCCTGAGAAGACTATAGCTCAACTTGATTTTCCAAAAACAGCTTAACCTAACATAGTTTTCTTGGATCACCTGCATCAAAATGACCCAGGAATCATTATTTAAAATCATATTTTTGGATCATGTCACCAAGCCTAATGAACCAGAGTCTCTGAGAGGTGGATCCAGAAATTCCAGATGTGTGTTATTCTGAAGCAAAATTAAAGCTTGAGAACCACCTACAGAAAGTCATTATTGAGAAATCCTTAATATAAAATTAGAATACATTTTCTATATAGGTACCTAGGCATAAAAAACAAACTTTAAAAATGTTATCTACTATTGTTTATGCCTGGCCCACCAGTGAAGTCAACAGGAAGAAAGCGGCAGGGATCTCAGACACGAGGGCAAGAGAAACAGTGCCGGGTACTTATACTCTTTTCCCCTACTGCAGCACAGCTCCTGTATGCTCCTTCGTTTAGTTCAAGTTTATAAAATTGGATAAATCATACCCTTGCTTATGGTACACTCGCATCATTAGTCCATGTGTGGCTCTTGTTTATTTGTTCATTTGCTTGCTTATATGCTTAAAATATAATAAACACCAGTTATCCTACTACTTAACATAGAAATTATAACATCCACAATCAGTTACATCCTCCTGTGGGGTGTTTTGCCTCCTGTGCCCCTGTCCCAGCTCTTCTTCCAATTCATTCTACATGTGCAAATTCTGGGGCTGGCAGGGGACCTGCTGGGATATTTTATAAGGTTCTTGATTCCCATTGAAAAGAAACATTTTGAAAAACACAGTGGTAGGTAAACATGGGATGAAATGAGGAGAAACAATAAGCAGGTACACTGGCTAAGGTTCTGTTTATTCAGCACCTGTGCATTAAGTGCCTATTATGTGCCAGGGGCAGTGCTAACCTCCAGGGATGCAAAGATGGTTCCTGCCCTCAAAGAACACACAGGCCATTGGAGAGACAGACAAATAAATTCAGACAAGTGCTATTAGAGTAACGAGAGAAATCTGTACAAGGGAGAAGTAAGACCCAGAGGATGGACAGTCGATTCCATTGGAGAGAAGAGAAATATCAGGAAAAGATTTCACAGAGAAAGTAACTAGTCTAGAGTTGAGTCTGGAGAGATGACTTTGAAAGAACTCTAAATAAAACAAAAAGTTGAGTCCCAGAAATAGGACTGGAAAAAGACTGGTGTTAGTGCCTTTAAATTCTACTCGGTGTTCAATTAGTTTCCAGAACTTCACTATCATACATGTAAACCTGTTGAAGCCAGGACCCATGTGCTTCCACCTCAGCAGTGCACGGTCCACAAAACACTGTTCGGCAACCTGAGCAATGTCAAAATCACTCAGTCCCTTTGGACTGCATTTGAAGAGGATATACAGTCCACAGTTACATGTTTTCTAAAACTCTGATTTCTTCTCTTGTTTATTTTCTTCAAATCCTAGAAACTCTTCTAGTACCATTCTCCCAAAAACTCACCCCAAAACTCTCATCTTCTGCACCAGTTTCAATCACTAGGTTATTACACCCTTTCCGTCTATCTTTCTCATTCACAAACCCCCCAAATCTGGCTGGAAATAGCAGAACACTCCTCAGGGAGAAAAAAAAAGGCAAAGAAACTATGCAGGAATAGCTGAAACCCTTTTTGGGGGGATTAGAAAATGAAAAAGGATGAGAATATTCAGGTTATTTTTGTCTTCAAGTAATCATTACATCCAAATGTCTACTCTTCTAAAACAGTGGATTTATCAAAAACATGTATAACTTATGACTTCTAACCAACCCATTCCCAGAAAGATTGAAAGACTAAAACAAAGACAGAAAATGCTAGAAAGGCAGATACAACCCAGACTGTGGAAGGCTTTGAATCCAAGCTAAGAAGCTTACCTTAGTCTGTTTGAGCTGCTATCACAAAATACTTTAATCTGGGCAATTTATAAGCAACAGAATATATTGCTCATAGTTCTAGAGGCTGGGAAGTCCAAGATCAAGATTCAGTGTCTGGTGAAGCCTCATTCTCTTTCTCACAGCTAGCAACTTCTAACTGTGTTCTCACATGGCAGAAGAGATGAAAAAGCTCCCTCAATCCTATTTCATGAGAGCATTAAATCCACTCATAAGACTGGAGCCTTTGCGACCTCATTATCTCCCAAAGACCCTGCCTCTTAATATGACCACATGTGGATTAAGTTTCAACACATAAATTTGGGGGAGACAAACATTCAGATCATTGCATTCCATGTCTGGCCTCCCAAAATTCATGTCCTTCTCACATGCGAAATATGCTTATTCCATCCCCACATCTCTAAAAGTCTTAACTCATTCAGCATATTCCTCATTTCCATCTGAGACATCATCAAAACAGCATTTACCATCCATGAGCCCTCATCAAAATCACCCTTAATGCTCCATTCACAGAAATCTAGGCTTTTTCTAGCATGTATCTCCAAACTCTTCTGGCCTCTACCCAATACCCAGTTCCAAAGCTGCTTCCATATTTTTATGTGCCTGTTACAGCAGCACCCCCCTTCTCAGTACTAACTTCTGTTTTAGCCCATTTGGGTTGCCATAAAAAACAATTTGAGACTGCATAATTTATTAAGAACAGAAATTTATTGCTCACAGTTCTGGAGGCTTGGAAGTCCAAGGTGACATCACCAGCAGTCGGTGTCAGCTGAGGACTCACTCCTAATGTCAAAAATGGTGCCCTCTTGCTGCTTCCTCACATGGTGGAAGTGAGAACAAGCTCCCTCAAGTCTCTTTATTAATTCCATTCATGAGGGTTCCCAAAGGTCACATCATTTAATCATCTCCCAAAGTCCCACCTCTTAATACTACTACATTGGGAATTAGGTTTCAACATATGAAATTTGGGGAGATACAAACATTCGGACCATAGCAGAGCTTGAATTTTATACACTTATTAATGAAGAGTCATCAAAGTATTTTGACAGAGAAACATATTAAGAAGATAATGCATCAAAAGGGTTGTAGAAGAGATAATTATTAGGCCACTAACAGTTTATTATTTTTTCCCCAGTTAGCTGTAACTACAAGTATTTAAGGATGGTATTACTGATTCTTCTCCCCAGACACCTGAGTTTGTCATCACTACAAGGAAGAAATGGGCTATGGAGCACCCCGTGTTTCCCTAGCCTCCAAAGCCATTTTGTTTTTTTTTTTCCTTTTTGTCTTTTTTCGTGACCAGCAACGGATCGCAACCCTCAGTGTCACACCCGTACCGGACCAGGACCGGCTACGGGATCGCAACCCTCGGTGTTGCACCCGCACCTGCTCAGCCAGTGAGCGGCCGGTCTGTATGTGGGATCCGAACCCTCGGCGGGAGCGCCGCCATGCTCCCAAGCGGCGCACTGTAGCAGTGCGCCACCGGGCCGGCCCTCCAAAGCCATTTTTAACTCAATACCCATTTTATCTCCTCCCCACACCTGCAATATCCTTTCTCCTCAAAAGTCAACAAACCAGGCTCCCTTTCTTCAAAGGCAAGCTCAAAACCCATTCTGTCTACATTCTAAGTAAATAATTGGCATGTAGACTCTGCATTTTTTTTTGCTCTTAATATTTCTGTTAATTTTATAATAAAAAAATATTCCTTTTCATGAAATCTCCTCCATTGATTTTCAAATATAAATTATCCTGACCTGTTGATGCCATGTTCTAGAAATACCACCTGGGTAGTAGGTAGTAAAACAATACAAAACAAAATTTTAAAGTTTTCCTTTTTCTTTCTGGAAAATTCATTCCAAATTCATTCAATATCCTATTGTAGCTGCTATGGTTTGGATGTGTTCTCTCCAAAATTCATGTGTTGGAAACTTAATTCCCAATGTAACAGTGTTGGGATATGGGACCTTTTGGGAGGTGTTTAGGTCATGAGGGCTCTGCCCCCATGAATGAATTAATGCTGCTGTAAAGAGGGTTCTATCTCTTCTGTTCTGCTGCCATGTGAGGACACAGAATTTGTCCCTCTCTTGCCCTTCTGCTTTCCTCCATGTGAGGATACAGAAAGAAAGCCACCGCCAGATGCTGACACCTTTTTCTTGGATTTCCCAGCCTCCATAACTGTGAGAGAACAAATTTCTGTTCTTCATAAATTACCCAAAATACCAATCTCAGGTGTTTGTTGCAGCACAAAACAAACTAAGACAGTAGCTTGGCCCCAAATATATGAGATTGGCTTTTGTCACAATAAAAAGATGAAATTATTAAATTTTTTTAAGTTTGAAGCAAAAGTGGAACTGATCATTTGGAATGAGTTAAAATTCAACCATCAAAACAATACTAAATGAGCTTCTAAGTGAGGGGGAGATGCTCATTTCACTTCTGCATGTACACCTCACTACAACTTTCTTTACACAGCATATAGGTGGGCAATTTTTAAGATCTATTCTGACAGTCTCTGTCTTTTAATTGCTAAATCTGATTCATTTACATTAAAGGATTAGTGATAAGGAAGAATTACTTCTGCCATTTTGCTATTTGCTTTCTACATGTTTTATATACATGTGTGTGTATGTATGTATATACATACTTATGTTCTCCAAATCCTCCAATACTACCATCTTCTGTGCTTAATTCATTTTTTTCTAGTGTACAATTTTGATTCCCTCCTCATTTCCTTTTCTGTATATTTTTTACATTCTTTTCTTAGTAGTTACCATGGGAATTACAATTAACATACTAAATCTATAACAATCTAGTTTGAGTTGATACCAACTAAGCCTCAATAGCTTATAAAACCTCTGTTTCTATATTTCTATGCCCCCCCCCCACTTTATGTTGTTATTGTAACAAGTTACATATTTTTATATTGTACAACCATTAACATCAATTTATCTCCTGAATCATATAGAAAACCAAAAAAAAAGTTACAAACTTCTGGTGTTTATATTTACCTACATAGTTACCTTTGCCATAATTCCTTATCTCTTCATATGGCTTCTAGTTACTGTGTAGTTTCCTTTCATTTCAGCCTGAAGGACTCCCTTTAGCATTTCTTGTAGGGCAGGTCCACTAGCAATACACTCCCTCAGCTTTTGTTTATTGGGAATGTCTTAAGTTCTCTTTCATTTTTGAATGGTAATTTTATCAGAATTCTTGGTTGACATTTTTTCCTATCAGCACTTTAAGTGTGTCATCCCACTGCCTTCTATCCTCCAAGTTTTCTCATGATAAATCAGCTGTTAATCTTAAGGATCCCTTGCATGTGAAGAATTGCTATTCTCTTGCTGCTTTCAAGATTCTCTCTTTGCCTTTGGCTTCTGATAGTTTGCTTCTATTTGCCTAGTTAGATTTGGATTTGTCTCCAATAAAGTAATTCTATAAGGGGCTAGAAGTAAGAAGACTGACTTTTCTTAGCTTGTTTATATTCATTCTGTGGCAAGGAACAATTCCTTTGATATCTACCTATGTTTCTTCTTTTCTATCCTTTTCTCAGAATGGGCCTTTGCCAATTTTTCTCCATACATATAGACTAGAATTTTCAAAATATACCAGAATCAGTATTTACCAAAAAAACACTGTAATTCCTTTTTGCTTCAGTCTTCCATTGGTTCCCTATGAGAATTAATGAGTTAATTCTTGCAATCCTTTCTAAAGTATTAGGATATTACATATTACTGAAAAGAGGCAAGAGTGGTATGTTAAAAATTAATTGGAGGAAACAACTTGTAGATTGTAATAATGAAACATCCCAACTTCCAAGGGCACTGGGGACTTCAAGTAAATAAGCCCTCATTAATTTGGCTAATTAGTCACTTGCTGTATTTGCTGGTTTATAAGCAGCACCCTTTTAAGCAGAAAATTGAGCTGTAAAATGCTAAGAGCCATATGTGTAGTAAAGATGGCATCAGTATCCTATATCTTGGATTTCAAAGTGTATCTCATACATGAGAAAATAGGTTTACGATATTTGGACATTTCAGACTCATACACGCAACCTAGATGGACAGAGGGAAGTTTTGATCTATTAAGTGGCAGGAAAGAGAAAAGTTTAGGGAGAAACTGATAGAAATAACTGCTAAATTTTATTCCCCAAGGAAGGCCAGTAGGCTCTTTCATACAGGACCTCATACACACAGGCAGTATCTTATGGTTGATCACTGTGGGGTCAAGTGAAAGGGGAGAAACAAATATGATCCCTGTGACTGACAAATACACACCTCCATGTATCCCCAACTCCGGGGAACCTTGTCTCATAATGAGAGCAGAGGAATTAGATATCTGTGGCAAAGCCTACTGAACTATTTTGACACCCAAACAGAGCCTCAGTCTAGAGAACTGAATGCTTATGTCCGCTCTAAAAGGGGTCTTCAAAAAGCTCATCGAAAGATTTATACTATTTTTCAATTGTGTTTTTCAAAAAACTTTTGAGTACCTCAGTGTATTGCTTCCTTAGACTAGGCTAAAAAATACTGGGAAAGTCTTACTTTCCATCTCCTTTTTATATCTCCTTTTTATATCACGTCCATGGCTTCCTGATTGGCAGCTGGAGACTCCCTGGTTCAGAGAGCATCACATTTATAAGTCAGCTCCCAGGGTGGGTCAGACCGTGGGTGGCTAATACTATCCATCATGTGTTCAATTTTATTAGTTTCAGTCACTGAACAATGTTCTTGACCTTGTTCTCAAACTCTGGTCATCCATTAACTCAAACTCAATTAAAAAAATTATTGAACACATATTATACACAACAAGCATCAAATTATAGAGTAAAGAGTACTGAGTAAGATTTTTCCTATCTTAAAGGGCTTAAAATATGCCTCTACAATATCTAACTCATCCACAAGACAAAGAGCATGTTACTGGTAGTAGAACACAATGGCTAATTTCCTGTCAAACTGAAATAGATCCTGCATTCTACACTCACTTACTCACTTAGAAATCCAGGATTCCAAAAGCATTAATTTGAATGAATTCTCTACAACGCTTGCCCCTTTCACCAATGTTGTTTGCCTCAGAACAGCTCTCTGCCTGCTTTCTAAACTCAGTTCAGGTGGAAGTTTCTCAGAGCTGCAGAGAAACTGTGGGCATACACAGGACTTATTTAGTTGGTGCAAAGAAAAAAATGTAAATGGGCCGGCCCGGTGGCGCACTGGATAGTGCGCCACTTGGGAAGCGCGGCGGCGCTCCCGTCCGAGGGTTCGGATCCCACATACAGACCGGCTCCCGCTCACTGGCTGAGCGAGGCGCGGGAGCAACGCCGAGGCTTGCGAT
>NW_007729116.1:219412-244770 GCF_000696425.1 Galeopterus variegatus
AAAAAAAAAAAAAAAAAAAAAAAAAAGAAAAAAATGTAAATATCCTTATTAGCAGGTGAAGAGCTAGAATATATTTTTGAGTGTTGCTAATGAGTGGAAGAAACAAGCTGCTTTTATCATGCAGTGGTACAAATTAGATATTTATGGGCTTCCTGTGGTGTTCAAGGTGTTGCTCCTTTCCAGTATTTTAGTAAGAAAAGCTTTGTGTTCTAAGAATAGCTTCATTGATGATTCTCCCTTGGGCACAAAGATATTCTAATCTGGACACAGTAAATGTTATCAGAAGAGCCTAAAACTCTCAGACAGTGAGAAGTGTACCCTTGGGCTTTGGGGGTTATTTTAGTGTTTTTTAAATGGCTTTATTGTGATATAATTCACATGCTATATAATTCACCCATTTCAAGTGTACAATTCAGTGGTTTTTACTATATTCCTAGATCTATGCAACCATCTCTACAATCAATTTTAGAACATTTTTATCACCTCAGAAAGAAATCCTGTACCCTTTAACTGTCACCCCTATCTTCCCATCCCCACCTCCTAAGTAACTTCTAATTTGCTTTTTGTCTCAATAGATTTATCTGTTCTGGAAATTTAATATGAATGGTATTATATAATATGTGGCCTTTAGTAACTGGCTTCTTTCACTTAGCGTAATGTTTTGAGGTTCATCTACATCATAGCATGTGTCAGTACTTCATTCCTTTTTAGGGCCAATTCCATTATATGGATATACCACAATTTGTTTGTTCATTTGCCAGTTGGTGGTCTTTTGGTTTGTTTCCATCTTTTGGCTATCATGAATAATGCTGCAATAAACATTTGTGTATAAGTTTTTGTGTGGACATATGCTTTTATTTCTCTTGGGCTTATATCTAAGAACAGAATTGCTGGGTGATATGGTAACTCTATACTTAATCATTTAAGAAACCATCAGACTGTTTTCCAAAGCATCTTCACTGTTTAGCATTCCATCTACATTCCCAGAAGTGTATGAGGGTTCCAACTTCTCCACATCCTTGTCAACACTTGTTATTATCTGACTTTTTGATTCTAACCATCTTAGTGGGTGTGAAAGGGTATCTCATGATTTTGATTTGCATTTCTCTAGTGATGAGGAGAGTCATTTCATTTGCTTATCGTCCATTTATATCTCTTCCTTGGAGAAATATCTATTCTGATCCTTGCCCATTTTTTAATTGGGTTCTTTATCTTTTTATTATTGAGTTATAAGAATTCTTTATATATTCTGGATACAAGTCCCTTTTCAAATATATGATTTGCAACTATTTTGTCCCATTCTGTGTATCATCTTTTCACTTTCTTGATTGTGTCCTTTGCAGCACAAATATTTTTAATTGTGATGAAGTTTTGGAATTTTCAACACCCCAGCAGCATGGGTCAGCTTTTGACACTGTCTGACTCCCTCACCCTGTGCATGACCATCTCAGAACTCCTCCACTCACCTCCACACCCTTTCCCTTGACCTTTCAGCCTCCAGCCACAATGTCCTTTCCATTTTTCAGGCAGGCTTAGTTCTTCCCTATTTGGATCTTGATATTCAAGTTTCAGTTCAAATGTCACTTCCTCAGATAGGTCTCCCTTGCCACCATCCAAATCATCCCCATCTCGTCATTATCACATCCCCTGTTTAATTTTCCTCATAACACATAATTGTATAAATACTGAAATATTCCTCCAGAATATAAGCTGTATTAGAGCAAGAATCTTATCTATTTTCTTCACTGCTGCATCCTTAGCACATAGAATAGTGCCTGCCATATAGTAAGTCCTCAAAAAATATTGGTTGAATGAATGAATGAATGAATCCTCTAGCCCAGACAATGTGCTAGGGACTATGGGCAAAAGTGTAAATAAGAGAGATCACCAAACAGGATTGGAGTCACTTTAGAAATGTGCGTTGTGGTCAGTGTTCTTGAGAGAGGTATATGGTTGGGAGCAGAAACTTCATTTGGTAGGATGAGATAATTTTTTAACTGTTTATTTTAAAATAAACTGCTTTAAAGTGCCATTAAGGCAGACTGCAACAAACTTATTCTGCAAATACTCAGAACTCTTTTAATCGACTTTATTACGTGTGCACACACCTTTCATTGAATTTCATGCCTGCTAACTCACCTTGCAAGAATTTTTCACATTTTCATTATTAGCAGAGCGAAATAAAAGGATCTGACTGTATTCTCTTCTCCATCTCTCACTATCTAATAATAATAAACATAATAATTATAATAATTATAACAACAGCAATATTTTTTTTTAACTTTGCTTCTCTAGCCCAGGGAGAAACGAAGGAAAAAGCTAACCCCCTCTTCCAATCTAGTCGAAAGCCCCAGCCTAGCTCTCAGGAGGCTGGGATCCAGTCCCAGCTTACCTAGAGTCAGCTGTGTAACCTTAAGTCTTGGGTACTTTTTAAAGCTCCAATTTCCTTCCCAGTGACTTTCAGTTGATAAGATCTTTCTTAACTAATTTATAAAATTTGTTTGAGGATCAAATAGGGTAGATGTGAAAGAACTTCCTGCTCCTCCAGGGCAGAGCACGTGCCCTAATTCAGCTCAGCATTTCCAGGGACACCCACATTTGATCAGATGCTAAAAGAGTTCCTAAAAGAAGCCATGCTCTTATGAACCTCTACACTGTTGCCTCAATGATTTCCTCGGCTTAGACTGTCCTTCCCCTTTCCTTTTCCGCCTGAATGACTCCCTCCCAGGCCTCAACGTTTGTGTAAACATCCTTTCCTTCCAAGAAGGCTGATTTTGAATACTCTCGGCCAGAATCTTCAATGTTAACAGTCATGTAGGAAACAACAGCATCAAGATTAAATGAGAATGACTGAAGATAACTCTCTAATAAGAATCACACACACACACATCCTCTATAGTAAGCTAGAAAGGACACACAATGGGCTTCCAAGTCTCCAAATCCTAAGGAACTGGCAATAATTCTTAACCAGCCTGGCCAAAAGGTGTCTATTCTGAGCAGGTCTAGAGCATTCTTCTTGTAGTCTTGGTGATGCTTCTGTCTGTCATGCTGCTCACCTTCTCTGCCATCTGCATTAATACATTCATTCCTTGCTTCAGAGTTTGTTTCAAAAGTTGTTAGTCTTTGCATATACGTGTTTGCAAACCATGGACGGTTGTGCAAGTTGTGTGCTGCACAGAAGCCCCCAGTAGGGGGGAGAGTAAGGAGGAGTTCCAATCCAGCCTGTCCTGGAGGCTATCCATGCTGGGAGGAAAAGGCGTCATTTTGTAATCTGTCCACCCAGAGGCAGTGACATTTTTCAATTCATAGTACACAAGCTAACAGTGGCCCTCTTCTCAAACTGAAGAACTCAGTCTTTGTTGGTTCATTTTTATAGAAGACTGCACCCCACCAAACCCTGGGTTTAGGGACCGGCTCCAAGATGCGGCCTTTGTTTCTCTTCCCTTGATGTTTCTGGTCCAGGGCCAATGGTCTCTGTGTGATGTGTGCTCTCATCTCTTAGTCAGTGTTCAGCATCCCAAAGAGGAAGCATTTTTGAAATCTTCTGGTAAAAAGCTAACACTTCTTGATAGGATTCTGAATTGAGAACTAGTTTCTGTCTAGGACAACAATTCTGTTACCAAAGTCTCTCACCCTGTTGGTAACAACTGGGGTTTATTGCAGTTCAATTACGTAATGATCAATTTACTGTAGGTTATGCATGCATTAAAGCTAAATTTTAACACCTAGTGAGGAAGGCTACTTGATCTATGAATTTTGCCCCTATTTCTCTGAAATGTACATAAATGCATTTCATAATGTTGGGGTGAGGAGTAAAACAGCTGTACAATAAATATCTGACTACCAAAGAGGAATTAAACCACATGCAATACTTTTTCAATAATTCTCTAAGACCTTAGTGACATTTTGATTTTAAAGGAGCTCCACACAATTTAAATATATATGATATTCTATAAGGAAATATTCATAGAAGCCAAAAAAACAACCATTATTAAGATTAAGTGGGGTTGTTTCAAATGAACCAAAATGTTAAACTGTTACTTCCAACTGAAGTCCAAGACACCACAAAAGAAGAGAGCTTCTATGAGGATTGATAATGAGAAATGACAACTGTTTTACATCTACCATTCTTTATGTTTTCCCCCATCTTCTTGAAAGCAAAGATAGTATAACAAATAAAAGTTTAATAAGTAAAAAATACATGTTAAATGAAAAACCATGATTAACTTATTAAGAACCATTAAGTATATAATTACAAAGATTCTATTACATTAAGATACCAATTTCTTTAAAGCCAGAAATAATACCTACTGAAACTTTAATTATTTAAATGAGAAGAGAAAGAGGCATGTTATCTTCTCTGACAAAGATTAAAATCAATTTAATTGCTTCTCTGCTGCCTTGACATGATTCTTGCTGTGAGTCAAGCAACCAGAAAGGGAAATTAATACCGCAGCTGTTAATCAAGTGATATCCGTGCACTCCGTTTGATTACATCGGGGAGAAAGCTGTTGCTGCCTAGCTGCCTCGTGTGTCCGTACCCCTTTCTTCTGTGGTCGTCGGGTTAGCTATGAGAGACGCCGAGCCGACCTTCATTTCTAGACCCTGTGATAGCGCTAGGTGAGGCACCGCCTCAGGAAATTGCAGGTGGCTGTGTCTGAAGCAGGGTAAAGGCAGTTCTGTCAAGACAGAGGTTTGTTCCAAATTAAATTCACCCTTTGGTGCCGGATTCTACTGTCCATTGTGTGAAGTACAAAGAAACACAGGGGCATCAGGGGGCTAGAGAACGAGAAAGAATATGAGAGTGTAGCTAAGATTGGTGCATTTTTGCCTGTCGAGCATAACAATGTATTTTTCAAAGTAGACAGCAGCAGTTTCTAGAGGTCAAATACCAACATGCATACGAAAACCAGGTATAGTAGCAAGGGACACACACCTACAGCCCCCCTCCTCGCATGCCCTGTATCTGCTGATTTAAAAGCAGGGCTTTTGTTAAACACCAGCGCTGAGTGGACATCCAGAAGCATTGACACTTGGCAAACTAATGTATCTGATTATAAGAAAATGGTATTGTGAAATATTTATGAGTCTGGAAATACAAACCAGGACCCTGGCTCATCATCTCTCATCAGCCCTTGTTAGCTTTAAAGATGATGAGAGACATGGGAATAACTGGGGTTGTCAAAACTAATAGATCTCAGGCACTTTGCACCCACAGAGCTCAGTTTCATCAAGGGCCCTTTTTTCAGGAACTTTTAACCCTCCCCCTTTCTGTTTGCCTTCTCTTGTCAGAGACAGAGCTGGATAATAATTCTCAAGTATAAACATTCAAGAGGAGAACCTTCTTCTGAGAACCTTATTCTTGCCCTAGATAGGAGAAAACTTCAGAGTAGGGATTGAGAAATTTGGTTCATAGGGGAAAGTTTTGTATTGTGGTTTTTTATGTCCCTACCAGTGACATGAAAAGATTATGAAGAAAATGCCTGTCCAGACCAGTGGAGGAAAAGCATACATAGAGCAGGATCTGCAGAAAAGTGGAGAAGACAAGACATACTGCCCTCCAAAGATAACGGTTTTTTACATTTCAAAAAAATAATCACTGGCTCAGGTTAGCCCATGGGATAGGTTAAGATGCCCATCAGCTTTTATTTTATCTGAGACACCTTCACCTATCCCCAGGACTTGCAGATGACTTGGCCTGGCTCTTTTTCATCAAATACAACTCATCCTACTATATTGGATCACCTTGCTGTTAGCCTGGCACTGTCCCTCCCCATTTCAATTTGACCAAATTGAAACAGATGCCCAGAGGCCACGGAGATCAAGACTGGTCTAACAAAATTTGGAGCCAGTTTCCAAGCTTAAATCAATATTTAACGGTAAGTCTGCTTTTATTTATTTATTTTTTGGCAGGCTTTTACTGGCAAATATCACTTTAAACTGAAAGCCAGAAGCCTTAATTATAAAGGATGCCGGTCAGGCTATATTTTGAAAAACAATAACTCATTTGACAAGACAACCCGGTAGTTTAAGAGACTGCACTCCCCCAGAATAAGGCAAGGAAGGAGGGTGTTATTGTTTTCTATATCCTTCAAGGATGTACTTAATTACCTAATCTTCAAGCATGCAGAGACAATTCAAACAGAAGAGAGGAAGGGAGAGCCAGGGGGAGTGAGATCCCTGCTCTGTCTCAGTCCAATCAAGCAGAAGCCCCCTGGCCACCTGCATCATGAGAGGCATGCTCCAGGCTGGAGCAGGACCCTGAGCAGGGTGGGCAGGTGGGGCATGCCAGCTCTGCCCCACAGCTCAGCACAGCAGCAGATGTTTACCGAGGTGAGGAAGGAGCTCCCAAACACTTACACGAACAGACCTCTAGCTAGAATGAGGACTGTATGGACGCTGCGCCCAGGTGGCCTTTACTTCACCCACCACTCTCAGCATGTGTGCTAAATCTTCTCTCCATCAGTCAAAGAGCACAGCAACTGGGAAAGATGTGATGTTTAGGTCAGAAATACAAGCCCCATTGGGCCTGCCAGGCTCACCAGACCAGACTTATTTCTTTAGTATAATTTTTGGAATGAATTGCAGGGCCAAAAATTCTCTTTTCACTTTACTTTGAGCAGTTATAGCAAAATAAAATCAAGTGATCTATGTCAGTTGCTATTAAAGATAAAAAATAAACACATAGACAAGGTTGACAAAATGAAACCGCATCCAACTTAGGGAGCACCATTCCACAGTTAATAATTCTTCATTACTCTCAAGGAATCTATTTCAAAATGTGCAGTCAAAAAATTAGCAAGCAGTGCCATATGTTCCATAGCTACAGGCTCCAGAGCCTGTCTCATAATGCTGCCATTTACCTCCAAGAGTATTTTGCAATTTTCTTAAGAAGGAAGCTGTCATTCTCTTGAATACGTAGAATTTAGGCTGGGGGGTTGCGAGAGAGACTACAATAAAACTCACTAAGAAACAGAAGGGACACAGAACAATCATGTAAGGGAGAAAGGAAACCAGTCCAGTCCCCCTTATGGGCACTGAGTCTGTTTCTCCCCTCCCTTCCAGAACACACAATCAGGAGTGATAGTCTCTCTATAATGTTGTCCCTTTCTACATGTTGTTGAGATGTTCCACAAATTCAGATTAGCCTCTGGGTACCATTCTCTTTACTCTGTAAAGTAAACAGCCCCAAAGACTTCTCCCCTTAAATCCTCACCGCTCCCACCACCCCCACAGCCCCCAGCCAGGCTCTCCAAGAGACACAACACTTGCCTCCTGCTTCTCCTCCAGCTTCTGGGCAAAATCAAGTGACTTCCATGGGATCTCTTCCAGGCAATCCTATACGATCTCACACCCACCTCTATGAGCAAACTAAGGGTGGGTTGGGGGGCACCCCATATACATTGACATGAACATGGTTGTAGGGCTTCAATTTTATTTCGTCGACTTCCCTTTGCAGTTTTCCTGTCTCTCCCATGTCTGTCACCCATAGCAGGAGATTAAAGAAGAGAGGAGGTAGGAGTTCTTGTGAGAACCACAGGAATTTTGGCAGAACTCTTATGGGAACCATATGGCAGCAACTTTGCAATACATGAAACATTTCTAAGAAAGAAGATACAATTATTCCTGAAGAATGTTTCTTATCCGTCTCAAGTGAATTAAGCACCCCTGCCAAGGATGGGAATAATATTTTCCAGAAAGACTGTATGAATGTAGATTATATCTGACCTCACTGTATCTAGTCGTAGCAAGTCAGCATTATACCCCACAATATGCTTTATTTGCTAAAAAAAGCAGGGGGAGACAGTATGTGGTATTTCTGATATTCCCTAGCTATTAGAAACTTCCCTATCGCACATTTTACCCATCTTTGTAATGAAGGGACTGGACAAGATAAATGGTTTTCAGCTTTTTATCTTTGTAGCAGACTCCTTTTGTCAATGAAAATCTTACTCAAAACCCCGGTACATAAAAAAGATCATGACAACACAGACGTGGTTGAAGCCAAGGCAGACCATCCAGTCTTCTTTCTTGCCTTTTTTTTCCTTTTCCTTTCTTTTCTTTTTCTTTCTTTTTTTTTTTTTTAACATTCTTCCCCATACTATTACTCTTTGTTCATTTTAAACAGGTAGAACAAGGAGAGACATCTGTCCCCTACAGTTCCACCAGAGCCAAGCGTGCCTTGCTCTCTGGTCCAGAAAGATGAGCTGGTGAGTTCGCGCTGCCTTCCCTGGCTCCATGACTTTCCAACCAACCCTATGGTCTACACAGACATCCCCCATACCCATCCAGTGGGCAGAACTCCGCTAATGACCAGGAGCAGCATTCTTGAAGAAGGCTCTCACACACCGCCTGAGGACCAGGCAGTGGAGGAGTTTGTCATGAGAGGTGAGATGCAGCCAAGGAGGAGGAACATGACACTGCAGAGTCTTCCAGGCAGGACAAAGTCCTGAAGACAAGCTTTGTCCTTCCTCAAGTCCTGGAGCTCTACAAACAAACCTGCCTCCCCCCCACAGCAGCAGTAACAAGAAGTCCCAGGGAGATTACAGTCTCTCACCCTCACTGCACACATCTGTGCAGTAGGATTTAGAAACAGAAACAGTGAGAGAAGTAGCCATTTAGTGGTTAAATTGTGGGTGGTTGAGGCAGAAAATCTCTCTCGCTTGCATCCTAACCTGTTAGCACTACACAGAAAATAGATGCTAAGATTTGGAAGAAACAAACAAACCAGCCTGGGCTGGAGACGTAGACCATTCAGTTCAGAAACATCAAACCAAACTGATGGAAGAAGGTAACGACAACGTGGCTTAGCACATCACCCCTCCCAAACCTCTCCTGATTTAGGAATTCAAGAAAGACCTTGTGACAATGGACTGGGACCCCCTCACACCTCACTGATGCCCAGAGATGGTTTGAAATTTTTTTTAATATATTTAAAGTTCAGTTCACTTGTGATGTAATACTTTTGATTTATTTCCTAGGTTGTCTTGATTTCCTCTCCCATGATCTTTTGAGGAGTTTATAAAGTCCTAAGCAGAAGAACTCTTCAGACACTGTAATAGAAATGCTCCTGAACCAAGGGAACCCAACTATTGGTCAGCTGGAGGCACGATGGCAGTGCCCTGATGAGAAAGCACGTGAAAGCGCCCTTTAAATGCAGCCACTGAAGACACCGATGTGTTTATTATCATTCGTTGAGAACACGTTCTAGAACAAGAGACAAGTACTAGTATTACTCACTTCCTCTGGGCATGAGTCAGGATGCTTTTAAGAAATAAGCATTCCTAACATACTAGGAAGAGATGCAGAGGAAGCTCATTTGACAGGAAATGTATAATATAGGAACCAGTCCCGGTATGCTATGACCATTGTTATAATTTTAGAATAGTATTAGTGTCCCTTTCAAAGTATACTGCTATGGCAGGATCTTGGTGTAGTTCTAGAAGCCATCACTTCTTCCTAGATGCATGGCCTTGGGTATTCCACTCAACCTTTCAGAGATCCTCATCTGGAAATGTGATGACAGTGATGATGATGAAGACCCTACCTACTTCCAGTCTTTACCCTCTTCACACGAGTAGAAAGGGGCTGTGCTTGAGTACTAGGCAAGGAGCCTACCTCCACCATCTAGGTCCTGGGGCCGGTGGGGTCAGGTGCAGACTGAGACATGCTGGTGACCTAGCAAGCTAACAGTTTGGCAGTCCTTAAGCACGTGTTTTCTGTTTTGTTTTGTTTTAGATGTCTGTTCAACATTATCTACAGGAAATATTGGGGACAAAAGTGGGAAGAACACCATGGGCTATAGGCCACCGATTCTATCTTCCCTCTTTGTTCTTAGTAACATAGCCCTTGCTAGCTATTGCTACTCAAGAATTTACTTTGGGTGTCTTGTCACCCTCCTCTCCAAAGAACCTTATTTGTGTTTTTCTTACACTATATGCAGTACTCTCCCTGAGAGGATTTCTGGAAATACCATTTTTCTCCATCTTTTCATATTTCCAGGGATAGTTTAGAACCCAAGGGTATCCTAAAGCCTTGAATTATTGGCACTCTAGGAAATGACCCATCTTATTTCCCAATTTAAGATAAGTCTGGGTAGGGTTTCTTCCATGGCAAGTTCCCAGCTGAGCTGACCTTCCCATTTAATTTGGTTCTGGGTAGTCTGTCCTACCAGACCAGCCAAATAACATCAGAGTGAAAAGCAGCCAAAGTCTTTGGCACTGCAGGTTCAGCTGGGACAGACAATAGCAATTAACAAATCAACACAACAAAAGCAGGGTGGAAAGTGAAAAACTACACGCTTTGGTGTTGGGACTAGGGCACTGGTACCAAGCAGAAGCAGGTCAGGGATGAGTGATGTGTATCCTGGTATCTGGCTCTTGGTCAGTTGCAACAGATGACTCCACCATGTCCTGGGCTTGTCTATACTTACCAGTGACTCCAAAGTGAGTCACTAGGTTAGGGTGACTTAAAGGCCGAGGAAGACATGTTATAGGGTTGTTGTGAGAACTAATATAGATAATGCATGTAAAGGCTCTTCAATCCTTAAGCCAGCAAGCAAATGCTAAGATGACTACCTCAACTGTCCTAATTACCAATGTCTCTCAACTTCAATTCTCTTAGTCCACTCAGAGAATACAATTCACTCTGGAGAGATTAATACAGATCACGGGACTGGGACTCAGATGGAGTTGAATTCAAATCCCAGCCCATCACCCACTAAACTATATGCTTAATCTATTCCCCTGACTCTGAGTGTCGATTTATTCATTAAAACAGGGACAAGAACAGCAGCTCAAAGGGATGTGGTGAGACTGAAGCCAGCATTCAAAAAGGGCCCAGCCCATAGCAGATCGTCAATAAAGGTCACTTTTCATTATTATTCTTTTTATTGTTAGCCTGGGGCTCTTTGAAGGAGACCACCTCCTAGGAATTACCTTTTTCCTTAGCATAAGGAAAGGGCAACTCTTCAGAGTACTCCAGCCAGAGGAGGGGGCTCTCAACTTAAATCTATTAACATAGATATTTTTAAAGTAGTCTGATGTTAGTAAGAAAACTCCAGGGTCACCAGCACAAAGTAGCTTCAACTTAACTTTTGCCACATCTTTAAAGGGGGAAAAAAGCGAGAAAAGGGAGAGGGAAAGGCTAAAATATTTAGAGAATTCAATCAACTTTTTGCCTGTTTTTGTTTTTTGTTTTTCATAGTAAAAAGACATTTCCATTGACTTGAGATTTTTAAATTTTAAAGTTCTAAATTGAGTATCAGTGTCTTCAAAGATTAGAGAAGAATGTTTGAACTTCCCTGATTGTGTGAAAAATTGTGGGAGTATTTCACACTTCTGCAGAATGAGGGGGAAAAAAATCTCAGCAAAGACTCACTCCTGAGAGACTGACTGAAACATGCTGAAAAAGTCTGGTTGAAGTCAACAGACACAATGCAATCCAGACACACAGAAGGCTTCCCCGAGAAGCCGAGGAGAGCAGGTTTTGAGTTGCTTTTCTCTTGGCTCTAACCACAGTGTGCTCTGTGAGAGGATGAGGTGTACATGAGTGAACATTGTAGAAAATTCACACACAGGCCAGCAATTCAACAGGTCTGGGCCACACACAGATCCAGCTTCCACAAAGAGTTAAACAGGTGGATTGACAGAGACCACAACACGGATGGCGGTTGCTGCGCCCACCCACCCCAGTCTTTCTGAACTCTCTGCCCCAGGTCCACAGCAGCCGCCTTCCTACCCTCTCACTATTCGCTTCCTCCACATGCCTGCATTACCTGTCTCTGTGAGTCCCACAGATGCATCCCTGCTCTCATACCCCTCTCAGAAAAAACAAATATTTAGGAAAATTATGTATAATTACCCTGCCCCATACAGCCCTGTATGCTTCATCTATGATAACTTGAAAAATATACTTCCTGGAGATTTCACTTCTCTGGAAGAAGAGAATGCATTATACTAAAGAAGCTAACTGTGGTTCCCTAAGATCTCCTCATCGTGTCCCATAGCACATGGGAAACTGAGATTACAATTCAATCCCCTGCCTGCAGCAGTGAAACAGATGCCTCCCCAGCCTCCTATGCTAAAAACCTGGAGCACTGAATCTGCAGAACAGATTAAAGTAGTAGTTGAAAGCATACCCAAGCTGAGGATTTACAGATGTTCAAAAAAAAAGACCACAGAGAGCCCACCAAAATCCCTGCACAGAGCTGGAAGGGCATACATCCAGCTCAGATGGAAATGTGTCCGTGGTGAGGGGAAGAAACAAGAATCATAGCTGCTCCAGATGCATGTTAGTTACAAAGGTTGCAGAGGAGCTCAAGCGCATCTTTCAAGAATAGTAACTTTTCAATCCATCCCAGGCTGTTTTTGAACTTCAGAATTCTCACTTCGCCATTAAAAAGTTCGGTTTAGTCAGGGCGTATAACAAATATCTTACTGCCAAGAAACAGTAAGACGCAGAAGCTGAGACGAGCTGGCTGTCAGGCAGAGCACATAAATACTCCAAAAAGCTACTGAGTTGCCGGCCGGCCGGAGGGCTCCACACCAGACAAGCATTTGAGTCTTAATATCCCTCTCTTGATTGCCCTATTTGGACACATTTGTAAAAAGCATTACTCACCCCACCCTTTATTCCCCAAATACAGCAGATGGTTTCGGTGCAGTGTTTCAAATCAGATGTTAAGCAGAGAGACCAAGTCAGAGCCCAGAGCATCTGGATTTTCAAGAAGCAGAACACAGAGCATGTGAGAGGGCTTGGCGAGAACAGAGAAGGGGCATCGTTCAGGGTATTTACCAGGCCATTTTTAGCCAGAAGCAAAATAACCCCAGAAATTGTGTGATTATTCTTTCCTAAACCTAGTTGGAAGAAAAGGTTCAGCTCACACAGCAGAGCAAATGTAGTAGCTTATTTCAGGAGCTGGAAATTTTAGGTAAATTTTTTTCATTGAGCATGCATGCACACACAGAGAAAAAAATGCCATCATAATTTTTCTATCTTAACTTTTAAAAAAATAAGTTGTTAAGAAGAGACTATTATAAATGAGGATAAAAATTTTTAAAAAGCAATTCAGCTCACAGCAATATTTATGTTTCTCCAAAATTTCAATGGGTCGAGTTCATAAAACACAAAAAGACATGCTGCTGTTTCTGAAAATTCTACCTTGTCTTTTTAAAAGATTGTCAGATACGGAGTCAGATCAATTTTGAAGCAAAGACACAGATGTAGAAATTACTTGTTTTTGTCAATAACTGAAAAAGATGAGGAGCTGGAGTGATTTCAGAACACCAACAATCTCCATTAGTGTTATTCAAATTGCTTTCATAGTGTCCGGTTGGATATTTGTCATTCTCGCCACATTGCCAGCTTGTTAGTAACAATGACGATGTGAGATCCTAGACAAGCTATCTAGTCTCTTCCATGTCTCCACTCTGCTCATTTGTAAAATGGAAAGGCTAGATCCTATTAGCTCTGAGGAACCTTCTTGCTGTAGATACATAAAATTAATATATGTAAAATAGTATGTTAAATAATATATACAAAGTAATACAATGTTTTGCTCATAGGTGCTGAATATGTGATGCTTATTATTACTAATGATAATGTAAACTTCTCATATCTGGCACTAATGTTATAGCAATTATTCTTTGAACATTGGCTGCTTTAATGTACAGAGAAAAGCAACGCTGCACAGCTCAGACTTATAGGTTGACACAGGTTGGTCCCTGGAGAATCAGGTGAATGCAAGTGCTAAAATCCTTACCTTAGGAAGTAGAGTGAGTGACCCATTATCATATTATCTTCTGGCAGGGGTCTACCAGCTGCTTCTCTTACTGAATTTTCTTTAGTGAATGGTACCTGTTTCATGGAGTGTCCAAGTCAGAAAACAAGAGTTAACCTAGACTTCCCTTTTCTAACTTTCTCTTTATCCTTCCTCTTTTCCTCCCTCATACCTTATCCAATAGCTAAGTAGTACCTTGCCCATTAATATATTTGTTGAATATTTGTTGAATCAACATCAGTAATAGCTAACAGTTATATAGTACTTACTATGTGCCAAGCATTCTTCTAAATATTTTATATGTATTCACTCATGTAATATTCATAATTCCATCATTCCCATTTAACAGATTAGGAAACTGAGGCAAAAGAGCTTAAGTGACTTGCTCAGAGTCACATGGCTAGCAAATGGCAGAAATTCTGCTCAAACCCAGACAGTCTGGCTCCAGAGTCCATGGGCTCAACCTCCACTCTTTCCTGTCTCTTTCCATCTTGAGACATTTAAGTTTAATCCTACCCTCAGAGTCAAGGCATATACATTCCAAGTTGAATAAAACAGGCAGTGTATTACTTGTGCTTAGCTGTTCTTCTTCCTTAGTTTTTTTCTATAAATATTGTTTTTTAAATGTGTCTTACCTTTCCAATTTGATAGTGTGCCCTGGAGCTCTAGAGTGACCTGGACCACGCTCCAGAGAAGTAGAAAGTAACTCTCCCACTCCTCTCTGGCTGCCTAAGGGCACCCCAGTTCCCTGCATCACACAGGTCAGCAGGGTGGGGAGCAACAGAAGAGAAGAATTGAGGGGTAAATCGAGGGCAGCATAAGAAGGGAAAAGAACACAGAGTTGACTGAGTAACTATTGAAAAGAATCGGAAGTTCACAAGCAGGGTGTTAGGGGATCCCAGCCATGTTGCAGGAAGGACAGTTTGTCAGCACAGCATGGAACAGACCAGAAGCAGGAATGTCAACCTGAGCCATCATGAGGGCCTCAAGAGGAGCAGTGGGACTGGGAATGCTGAGATCTAGTCAAGAGGTATGTTGGAGGTAGAATTGGCCTCTGTGCCTGGTTAGAGGAAGCAGGTGAAAGAGAAAGGAGACAAAGGCGTCCTTGGAGCATGTAGATAGAGATGGGGACAATGGTAATATTAACAGGTGATAGTGTGCACAAGATAGAAACGTGCCTTCCTGCTGCTTATAGTCTAATGGAGACACACAATGAAAAGAAAGCTAATAACATCTGTCAAGTTCTACAAAAGTTTGTGGAAAAACAGAATTAAAGGATGGTACAAATCTTTCCATGAACTTTTTTGAAGTGCCCTTGTAGAATATGAGGTAAAGAGGAAGAAAGCAGTTGACCTTGAGGTAGGAAAATAAGCAGTAGATAGAGTCTTGTGTCACAGAAGCCGAGGAAGCAGCAGATTTCAGTAAGAAGAGGCTGGTAAACCATGCCAGACACTAAGAGGTTATGTGATTAGCATATTATATACGTAACCATTAATGGCTTTGGAGAGCAGAATCTGTATACGGTTGGGGCAGCAAATTGTGGTCAGCTGGTTCAAGAGAGAGTAAGACACAAGGAAGCTGTGAAAATCAGCCCACCCCAACCCTTGTGAAAGTTTGGAAGAGAAGGAGAGAAATAGGAGGTGAGCTTGTAAAGAAAGCAGGTTTGAGCAGGCTTTTCTAAAACAAGGTAAAGTGTCACTTCTTTGTAGACTAAGGGAAAGAAATCATCATAGGCAGGGGTTCAAGATTCAGGAGAGGAAGGACATAGCTGGAGGAGACAGCCCAAAAGAAAGAGAAGAGAAGACTCACAGCAGACAGGTTCGAGCAAGCCTTGGAAGAAAGAAGTAAGAAGGCTTCATCCAGATGAGAGGGTGCGTCGTTTGAGGCTAGACAGAAAAAATAACTAGATGCCCTTTTCTAAACATTGAATGAGCTCAGGAAATGTTTTCCCCTCCAGGTGGGCTGCATCTGAGAGGCACCACTGCCATTTTACAAAGAGAAAGCTGTACACTGGGAGAGGATCCTGAAATAGTCTGTTATTACAAATTCAATGCACAAATGGTGTTTGCAAAGTCACACCAGCATTTATCTCAAGAAATCAATAAAAAGTATTAAGTGGCTCTGATTTTCCTTTCACCATCAAAAACAGGAAAAATCTAGTAAGCTGTTTGGATAGACATCACTTAAATCAATTACCTACAAATAATTGAATTTATTTTCAAGTACAACAAAATTGGAAAATCCAGTTTCATAGCCTCTTTTAAATAGATGTGTTTCCATAGCAGGCAATGCATAAGCAGGAAGAAAGAAAAGCAAAGGCAATAGCATTTATTGAACACCTACTATGTTCCAAGCATATTGGATTAGGTATAAGATGTCTTTCCTCACTTAATTCTAATACCCTATATGGTAGGCATTATTATCTTTTTATTAATGGAACTGAGCCTCAAACATGTTTAAGAACTGTTCCCCTGAATGTTCACGCTTTAATATAACTACCTAGAATGTTCCTGCCTAGAGACTGGCTTGGCAACAAACTCTGGAGCCCTGTGTTTGGCACCCCTGCTACCACGGGAGCTCCAGGCACTGAAAAATCCCATCCCCAGGACTTATTATCAGAAGGACCTTGGCATGTCACTCCGAGCCGTTTGCAGCACACATGGTCTCAGATGCTTTTCTTGCTCACAGTCTTCTCTCAGGGAGCTGCCTGGCCCTTACCCTCTGCTAGGCCCGAGTGATTTTATGGGACCCCTCTGCCCTTAAGTCACAGTTCAGTGGATGCCCCAGGGTGGAATATCTGATTCAAGGCCAAGGGCCAGCCAGCTATTCTCTAACAAGAATACAACTAAGACACAGGGTGACAGCTCTAGAACTAAAAACCATGTAGGCTGTTGTTGGAGCCGGTGCCAAACCAAAGCCATGAACACCCTCTAATATGGGCCTTGAGAGCAAAAATCATGAATGGAGAGAAGAAGTGGTCTTCAGAGAGGAGCACAGAAGCACAGAGAATTGGGGGTAGGAAACCACATGGCCCTGGGGAAAGAGACCATCTCCATTGCTGACTCCGGTCCGTTTGGAGCCAATCTTGGGCCCTCTTTTCCATGACATTGTCCAATGTAGCCTTATAATGAATTCTACGTTTTGAGAAGGTATCTACTGCTTGGAATCAAAGTTACTGACTAATCACTTACTGAACGCAAACAAGGCACCAGCAACGTAACATAATAATGTTAACATGTAGTGCTGTACATTTTAAGTGTTGTGCATTTATTAACTCTTCTGATCCACACAAGGTGTTAATTTAATTCATATTTTACAGGTAAAGAAATAGTGATGCAGAAAAGTTAACATTTAAATGTCTTCAAAACTCCATTGTAAATTCATTCTCTAGCACAAGTGGGACCCTGCCTCGACCCCAAAATAAACTCTACTTTGCCTGTGTTTAAACTCAGAGTTAACTCAGGTCTTAAATCCAAGAGGGTTTTCTAACTAGTTTAATTGATGGGGTGGGAGTAATTCACTTCTTTTTCAACTGTAGAAACAAGTTGAAAATAGCTACAGAAAACAAAATTTATTCCTGAACCAAAAATTAAAACTTAATAATGTGAAAGCAAATTGCATTGAGCTTTTATCACATTTTGCCCTTGCTGAACATTTTTGGCTTCAGCAGCTGCTCCATGAAATGTAACTGTCACTACAATGAATAAATAAGCAACTATTGCTGTGATACAGCTGCCCCTTATAACAGCATTAGGGTAAAGCCTTTAGTGGAACCACAGGCCGGAAGAGAGCTGCATTCTTGCTGAATACGGATGGAATTTCATGCAGGCTGCAGCAATCCCCTCATGATTACGCTGCATGCAAAAGGGCAAATGAGCTTCATAGTGGGCATCTATTGGCCTACCCAGCAGGTTCTCCTCCTGGGAATTTTTCCAAACCTAACTCAAGTCTAGCTATGTGATTCCTGTGGGGAAGTTGCCATTTTTCTACATGACCTTGTCTCCCTGGCCATAGACAATTGGTCCAAGGTAGGCCAACCAGAGCCTTCCCTCAGGATTTCACACACTGGAACCAAGGAAGAGAATCAGTGGCTAGAAATGGAAGATTTAAAATGGACAGCATGGGAGCTATCAGTAGGCTGTTCTCTGCCACAAAGAAGAAAGCAGCCTTTAAAGATAGAATGAAACCAACACTCAGAGAGACAAATGCATGTGATCCCCTGATTAGAGCAGTTCCTGACCTTGGCTGTATCGTTGTCCTCCCCATATCTGACTGCTGAATCCTTTCTTGGGTTACCTAAGCCAATAAACCTCTTTTGTCTAAGTTGGTTTGATTTAGGTTTCTGTCACTTTCATCTAAAAGTCCTAATACAAGTCTTGTCTTGTTCACTTAGCAATGTTAGTATACACAATCGATGGAGGGAAAAGTGGCAGGTATGGTCCCCAAACATGCCAGTGTGGTGGATAATAAGGGAAAGTTATGTTCTGTGACTCAATGACTCTGTAGCATCCGTCAGCCATCTCAATTGCGGGGTTCCAGCAAAACAGTGCTCGCAAGGCCTGTGGGAGGTTGAAGTGCATTGAAGGCTAGAAAAAGCCATGGCAGAGAGTTTAATGGGTCATTCAGGTTCTCGTCCCTATGGTCAGTAGTATAGAGAAACAGGGAGTCTTAGTCTTTATTACATGATTCTGCTCATTAGCAGTGGTCTATACAGCATGCCAGTCATATCCCAATGCCAGTGGCTCTTCAACCTCACCCACTCACCACACCAGCACAGTCTGTCCAAGTGGAAGAAAAATGAAACTCCATCAGAACATCCACCATCAAGCCTCACCAAAAGGGCACATCAAAGTCCATCACGCCAGGGGTCATGCCCAGACCCTCCCAGGAAGGGCTTGGAAGAGGATGATACTCTAGCAATTGCCTCTGTCAGACAGAGCTTGCTCAGCAGTTAGAGGAGACTAGACCATCATGTGGAAATGATGAACAGAGGGACAGGCACCAGGGTTCTACATCGAGATGCCCCACACGGAAACGCACATTCTCTTTCTACACAACTCTTTTTAAGGGAAAGTCTTCTTTCTATCCTCAGTGCGCCATTCCAGTTCAGTTCAGTGGTTCCCACATTCAGGGAGCAAAAAAGTCTCTGAAGCCTTGTGCTAAGGTGTGGCACCAACCAGCTGCAGCATCACCACCTGAGAGCTGGTCCAAAATGCAAAATCTCACCTCCACCTCATACCTACAGAATCAGCAGTTGCATTGTAACAAGACGCCCACATGAGTCACACACAGATTACAGTTTTGGAAGCATTGACTTAATATATTTATTTAAAATGCAGATTCCCAGGCATTGCCTCTAACAATTCTGATTCTTCAGGTCTAAGGATGGCTCAGGAATCTACACTTTTACCAAAAACATCTGGCAATTTTTATTCAGGAGGTTCCTGGATTATACTGCTTAAAATACTGGTTTAGTTGATTCCAAACCCAAAATTTCCCTTAACACTGGTTAAAGCAATTTCTAATTCTTCCAGAATCTATAAAGGAGTAAGAGAAGGAAACATAGAAGGGGATAGTTTTATTCTGTCAGAGGAAGATGATAGTCAAAGCAAAACAATCATCAACCTTTTTTTCTGCCTCTCCACCACCACCAGGTGTGTTCTCCTTCCGAGATGGGGTGACCAGGGAACAGGGAGCTAGAAGTGGGGGGAATGGTACAGAGGACAGCAGCCAACAGGAGAAAACATGGGAAGGAAAAGGGAAACAGTAAATCATGCCACAGCTTCTCATCGTGACTGTCACTGAGAATTATAATTCAAGTACTGCAAAGGAGAAGGACCTGTTTGAAGGAAACTTAAAACTCCCCTGAAAGACTTAAAAGACTTGAATAAAAAGAGAGCATATATTATCATTGGAGAGGAAGACAGTACTATAAAGATATCAGTTTTCCCTTAATTATTCTAGAAATATTTTTTTTTAAGTTGACAAAATGATACCTAAGTTCATCTGGAGAAGTAAACATGTGAGAACAGAGAGGAACTGAGGGGCGTATAGATTTATCAAATATGAAAACAGTATAAAGCTACAGTAATTAAAAAGTTTGCTACTAATGCAAGTCTAATTATAATTAATAACCCTAATAAATATAGATACTTGGTATATTTTGAGTTAAATAATAATGTATGAAATAAGTATATTAGTTGAATAAATAGTGAGAAAAATTTTAATAGTATTGAGCCATTGTCTTTAACAAAATAATAGTATTGAGCCATAGTCATTAGCAAAAATAAATTGCTGTTTATACAAAAATAAATTGCAGGTAGAAAAAAACTTGAAGAAAATCCAAAAATACTAAAATAATACATCAGTGAATAGTTTTTTTCATTGTTATCCAAGAATGAGAAAGGCCTTTCTAAATATGAAGTAAAACCCATAGCCATAAAGAGATTGCTAAATTTGAATACATAAAACCTTAAAAGTTCTTTTTGACAGAAGTCAAAATAGAAAAAAAATGTACAACACATGAAATAGATTAATGTCAATATGAGAGAAATGAAGAAAGGACATAAGCCAGCAATTTATACTAAAAGAAATATAAATGGCCCATAAATATATAAAAAGATGTTCAATATTACTCATAATTAATAAATGCAGATTAAAACAAAAATTGATACTATTTTTTACAGATTAGTAATGACTTGAATAGTTTCATAATACTTAATCTTGAATCTTATACGTTGTTGGTGAGATTACAAATTGGTAAAAACTTTTTGGGGTCGATTTGGTAATCTTAACTCAGGTGAGAAATGATATGCCCTTTGGCCAATGGATTCCATTTATAGGGACTTATCTTACAAAAATATTTGATTATGCATCTAAAGTTACCTATAGAAGGATATTTGTAATGATAAAAATCTGAAGACAACCTTCAGCAGAGAATTAGGTAAATGCATTATAACACATCCATACCATACACTATTATGCAACCATGAGAAAGAATAAGGTGAATTGACATGTACTTCTGCAGGAGGATGACTGAGAAACATTAAATGGGCAGGGGCAGCTAATTTTAGAGCAGGAAGTATAGCATAATCCTGGATTAAAAGCATGACATTGGGCCGGCCCGGTGGCGCACTGGATAGTGCGCCGCTTGGGAAGCGCGACGGCGCTCCCGCCCGAGGGTTCGGATCCCACATACGGACCGGTTCCTGCTCACTGGCTGAGCGAGGCGCGGGAGCAGCACCGAGGGTTGCGATCCCGTTGCCGGTCCCCGGTCCGGTACGGGGGCAACACTGAGGGTTGCGATCCGTTGCTGGACACGGAAAAAAGACAAAAAATAAAAAAAAAATTTAAAAAAATTAAAAAAAAATAAAAGCATGACATTTGAAAATAGACAATCCTAGTTTGCAACCAGCTTCCCTACTAATTAACTATGTGACTTTAAATTAGATACTTAACTTCTCTGTGCCTCGGTTTACCCATATTTGAAACAGGAATAATAATAGTATGTTCTTCATAGGGTTGTGAGGACTAACTAAAATGGTCTTATAAAGCGTGTAGCACACACAGTACCTTACTCATTATAAGCACTATAAACAGGAAATTACAGTGGTTATCTCTGCAAAGTGGAGCTGGGTTTGGAACTTACATAAGACTTTTATTTTATACTTTTCTATGCTCTTTGATTTTCAACTCAAACATATTATTACTTTTACAATAAAAAATTCTCAGTTTAAACTTAAAGAATCATATCAGAAATTGATTTAAAGAGATGCTTCCATGAGTATTTCAATATTTGTCATATTCTCAAAGTTAAATTCCTCTCAAAATAAATGTCTATAGTCTTTCCTCAGATAATAAAACTAAATAGCAGCTCCCTAGCATCCGTAAATTTCACACTACTCATCCAGACAGGAGGGCTGAATTTGCTTGGTGAAGGATAACAGCAGTGAATTGTGAAGCTTTAGTTGACTTATTTGTTGTTATAATAAACCATTATTCATTCATTCTCCAAAGTATATAAGACAGACTGACCTTGGCAGCATTCTTTAAGAGTGAGAAGACTATAAGCCAAATATCTAATCATCAGAATCAAAAATCTGATTTCTGGGTCATCAGAAAAATTGGCCTCTTCTGCTGCCAAATGATCCTCCTGCTGACCGCATTTTCAGTCAATCAGAATATAATCCTATCACGGGCAGTGAGTGAGCGTGAGGATTGCATTTTGTTTCATAGCTGGTCTAAACATGATTACTGCTTTCACCACACAGCCATATCATCAAGTCAATAAGGATTTTCTATACTGACTTTTCATGTTGCACAGACCGTATAGAGGAACTTGAGTAATTCCAATTTGCTGCACAAAACCCAGCTCTGCAGAGAATAGATTAGTATCTGCCCACCTTGGCATGTTCAGGATAAACCATGGTACTACTCACCAGCCCATGAGTACATTTCACTGATTCTGAATATATGAGAAACTCATCAACCCTAATTCTACTTAAAAATAGATTCCTTATTTAACAATGAACTTCTAAGACACTTCTATTATTCAAGCCATAGATGCTGCGAAAATTGCACTATCTCATTCCATTTGCACATCCCTATATTTATTTAAACTATACAAGAATCTCTTTTTTGAAACCCAGAGTTGCTAGGTGTGGTAACTACTAACCAAACAAGTTTATATGGACAGAAACTAGCATAATTCAACTCCCAAAATATTCTTCCAACCTCAAACTTAAGCTTGGTCCCAGCAAGACAGAGGACCACCACTTTCTGCCCAAAGATCCATGGCCACAGAGCTGGATAGGAAGAGATGATCCAACACTGCAGGAAGATATTTCCTTGAAATGTCTTGTAGCTTATCTCAAGAGATTAAAAAAAAAAAAAAAAAAAAAAAAAAAAAACGTCGTAAGCACCTCTACAGCAAGTGAAAGAGGCATATGTCATAGTTACCTTTTTAAAGTAGGAAACTAGTTACTTATACAAGGAAAAAATATCTGGAAGAGAAGAAACATAAATAGATCAGATGCTATCTCAAGAACTTTCCTCCTACCACCAGTTTCTCCCTCACTCAAAGAAACAGATAAATTTCACCAGGAAGAAGGCAAATCTTCCACACTAAATAACAAAAACAACCACCTCCCATTGATTCCATGTTTCTTTCCAGCTATTTCACTCATTTCACAGCAAAACATCTAGAAAGCTGTCAATAGTCAGCATTGCCACTTCCTCACTTCCCAATCTCACCTCACCCTTCCCTAATCAGACTTCTGTTCCCACTATCGCACCGTAACTGTAACTGCTCTTTTCAAGGTCACCAGTGAACTCTATGTAGTCAAATATAGTGGTCCTTTTTCTGACCTCATCCAGCTCAACTTCTCCACCACTACCTCATTGAAATACACTCTTCTATTGTCATTTATGACCCCACAGCATCCTGGTTTCCCGACTAAACACTGGTATCTCCTTTTTGGTCTCATTTGCCAGCTCATAATCCTCTGCTTCTGCCCCAAACTCTGGCATGTTCAATAAAGTTTCCTCCTTTCTCTTTTCCCTCACTCTCTTGGGATCTCGTTCAGTTTCATTCCTTCAAATGCCATGCATATACTGATGACTACCAAGGGAGACCTCCAGTACAAATCTCTCCTTTAAATGCTAGTTGGCTACCCAAACTGCCTTGTTGACATTTTTACAGAAAGCTGTAATAGAGATCTCAAATTTAATGTTTCAAAACAGAACTCGTAATTTTCTACCCCCACTCCTGTCCTCCCCACTTCAGCAATGGCATTATCATGTTCCCAGTTTCTATGCCAAACCTAAAGTCATTCTTAACCTCTTTCTCCCATTACCCCCATATCAAATTATTAAGTCCATCAACTCTGACTCCATGTAATATCTCAGATCCATTTATCGCCATCACTACTCCCACCACCCTAACCTGTGATACCTTTATCACTCACCTGACTTCATGCAATAATCACCTAAGTGCTTTCTCTGGCTGCCAAGAAAATCTTTTAAAATATTAATCAGATAATGCTCCTCCCCTGCTTAAAACATTCCCGTGGTTCTCTATCACATCTTATGCTGCCTCCAGAACCCTGTATGATTTGACCCCTGACTGTATAAGCTCATCTCTCTCATTATAATCTAGGCACTCTAACTTTCTGTCTCTTGAACACACGAGTTTTATCTAATTTCAAATGTTTACACTAACTGTTTGTTCTACCTAGAAGGTTCTTCTTTTGAATATTCCCTTGACTCATTTCTTCTGGTCACAGTTGTTCTGGGGTTAAATCTAACCATCTCAGAGTAACTTTTCTTAACTTCTACCTAAAATAGCCCACCAATCCCACTCCTCTTGTCGCTCTCTGTAACAACCACCTGCTTTCATTCCTTCATACCATTTATAACAACCTAAAATTAGTATTTGTATGTATTCGTCTGTTTTCTGCTTCTCTTTTTCCCATTATAATACATACTCCATGAGAACAAGGACCAGGGATATTTTGGATCTCCACCATCCAAACAGTGTTAGGCACATAGTAAGAATCCAAAAAAATAAGTTGAAAGAATTAATGAATGAATGAATGACTCAAATAGTACAAGTGTAAGCTTTGCATCCATTTATTTAGTCATTCCGCACGTATCATATGGTTTGTTGTAATGCCCTTGAGGAGGGCATCCCCAAAACCAAATTCACCAAGAACCACCAAAGAGAAGCCAAGAGAAGTAAATAAACTAGAAGTAAACTGTGTAGATCTTCGTATCTGTGGCATCAAATAATTACCTATGAGTATTTAGAGAGCTGAAAGTAAGCAACTATCAAAGAATGTTGAGGATAAAAGTAAGACTGGAATAATCAGGAGGTAATTATTATAGAAAAAAAAACTACTGTAGGAATAGAGTAACCCGTTTGATTAGAAAGAATAAGAAGGATAAAGAAGTAATAGAATCAAGAGAAATTTTCTTGAGCATGGTGAGAGCATAAACTGGGTATGTGTGAAAGGAGAAAAGGAAAGAAAAGAGGGAGAAATGTAGAGATAAAGTAGAGGACTAAAAATAAAAAGACAAAAGGAAGAAGACGAGGATACAAGAGTAGTATGGAGAAGACAAAAGATAAAATAAAACAAAGACATTTGATGCTCAGCATCACTAATCATCAAGGAAATGCTAATCAAAACCACAATGAGATATCATCTCACCCCAGTTAGACTGGCTATTAACAAAAAGACAAAAAATAAGAAATGCTTGCGAAGTTGTGGAAAAAGGGGAACTCATATATACTGCTGGTGGGAATGTAAATTAGTACAGCCACTATGGAAAACTGTATGGAGGTTCCTCAGAAAACTAAAAATAGAACTACCACATGATCCAGCAATCCCACTGCTGGGTATTTATCCAAAGGAAATGAAATTAACATACAGAAGAGACATCTTCATCCCCATGTTTATTGCAGCACTATTCACAGTAACTGAGATATGGAATAAAACTAGGTGTTCGATGACAAATGAATGGATAAAGAAAATGTGGTATATATACACAAAGGGATACTATTCAGCCATGAAAAAGAACG
>NW_007729116.1:245021-246727 GCF_000696425.1 Galeopterus variegatus
TACAGCCACTATGGAAAACTGTATGGAGGTTCCTCAGAAAACTAAAAATAGAACTACCACATGATCCAGCAATCCCACTGCTGGGTATTTATCCAAAGGAAATGAAATTAACATACAGAAGAGACATCTTCATCCCCATGTTTATTGCAGCACTATTCACAGTAACTGAGATATGGAATAAAACTAGGTGTTCGATGACAAATGAATGGATAAAGAAAATGTGGTATATATACACAAAGGGATACTATTCAGCCATGAAAAAGAACGAAATTCTATCATTTGCAACAACATAGATGAGCCTGGAAGACATCATGTTAAGCAAAATAAGTCAGGCACAGAAAGATAAATACTGCGTGTCTTCACTCATACATGAGAGTTAAACAAAAATAAGTTAAACCTTTAGAAGTAGAGAGTAGAATTGTGGTTACTAGAGGCTGGGAAGGAGGGGGGAGGGGACAGTGAGAAATTGGTTAATGGACACGAAATTACAGCTAGATAGGAAAAATAAGTTCTAGTGATGTACAGTAGTTCTAGGCACCTATCATTAACAATAATCTATTGTACATTCTCAAATGGCTAGAAAAGAGGAGCTTAAATATGTTCCTCACAAAGAAAAGATAAATTTTTACAATGATAAATTTGCTAACTACCCAGATTTGATCACTGCACATTGTATATGTGTTTTGAAATATAACTCTGTACCCCGCAAATACCTACAACCAATGTGTTTCAATTAAATATATATAAATAAATAAATACATTTGAATCAATAATCAGAGAGGGAGAAGACATGGAAGACCATGAAGGTCGATGAAAGGAAGACAGAAATTAGGCCCGTGGATTGGAAGTTCCACTAGACCTCGAGATTTCCAGAATACAGCTTACTTTGTATTCCTAACACCTACTGTAATAGATTGTTAAATTGGAAGTTTTGACTGAACTTCTATAATATGACAGAAAATTCCAAAGTGGGATTATTAGATGGCAAAACAGAAATTTCAAAGCGGTGGGATGATCCAGTTAGAGGGTTCCAAATCACTCAAGAAGTATATAAATGCCTTAAGAAAGTGGACTCAGAAAAAGGATTTGTGAGAAGGTATTCTTTACTTTGAGTTAATCTCTTGTTCACTGTTCTTAAGAGTAGTAGCAGGTCTCCCTGACCTCTCACTCAAGCCTAGTGAGAAAGGCTTCAACTGGACCACTGAAAGGTAGAGATGTTGTATGTCTCTGGGAAAGGCCCAGAAGACTGGTCCTGATGCGTGGCTGAGGAATCTAGAAATGAGAAGCTGGGCTTATCAGCCTCAAGTGGTGATAAGGTAAAGTACGCGGCTGTGTTTGGGAAGTAACTGTGCTCCCGCCAACAGCAGGACAAAGAATACATGAGTGTTTCCCACCATGGGAGAGATACAGCCTGGAGCCATTTTAAGCTCAAGAGGACTACCTGGAAGAGTGAAAGATGCCAGTAGAGTTTTGTCTACAGTGGATCCCTGGAAAATGAGGGACAAAAGGAGATACTGGCCACCAAAAAATAATGAGCTTCTCTGTGCTCGCTTCAGCAGCACATATACTAAAATTGGAACGATACAGAGAAGATTAGCATGGCCCCTGCGTAAGGATGACACGCAAATTCATGAAGTGTTCCATATTTTTTATTGAAACTAATGAAAATAATGATACATCATACCAAAACTTGTGGGATACAGCAA
>NW_007729116.1:247877-249613 GCF_000696425.1 Galeopterus variegatus
GGCATACTGATTACATCTCATGAGTCATTGCTTGTTCAGCAAGCGAAAGGGTTAAGCTGGCATAGGGCCTGCCACATAGGACATTCAGTATGCTTTTGATCAATGTAAATAAAATAATTTTAAAATACCAGCTAACTCATGTTCTCATAGTATTTAATATGTGTGATTTTTCATATATTTTTATGCTTCATTTAATGCTTACAACAGCCATATGGTATAGATACTATTTTTATCTCTGTTTTAAAAATGGGGAAACAGGCATTGAGAAATGCCCCAGAAAGAATCTATGAATTGGAAGTTCCACTAGACATTGAGCTTCCAGAAGGAGCAGAACATGGCTAGGGAGGAGGAGGGCTAGGATTAGTAGTCAGGCACCCTGGCTCTGGAAACACTTCCTTTGCCTTGGAGCAATGCTGCCCTCTCAAATTGGCAAACATTTATCAGATACTTGCTAATTGCCTTATGCTAGATATTCAACAATGGCAAGACAGATATTGCCTTTCTGTCGAGGAGTTTACATTCTAGAAAGGAAAAAAAATAATAAACAAGTAAATAAACATACACAAGAGTCATGAAAGAAATAAACAGGGTGATATGGTGGAAAGCACAAGTGAGGACCATGTTTAGGTGGAGAATCAGAGAAGATCTCTCTGAGGAAGAGACATTTCAGTCAGACCTTGAATCTACCAAGGTGCAAGCCAGCCATACCAAGGAGGGTATTTCAAAAATCAAGTAAAATATTAGATATGCCACTGATCTTATAAAATGTGCTTTAAATGGAAAGAGAGTTGACAGGAGTTAAAATGTGATATGCTTTATGAAATGATACACATTTACTCAACCTTTATTCAAGTCACTGGAAGAATGAACCTCCTGTGCACACACCCCTTCCCCACCCTCCAGGCAGACACCAGGATGGGAAGTTACCCAGGCTTAAAAATTTAATGAACCCATATGAGCCCCAACAAATACTTCATCTGACCAAGGGAGCAACCATAGGCAAGCATGTGGCTCAGGGGTAGCTGTTTACTATTCCTTTAGGGAATAAAGAAATATGATTTAGAGATGGGAGGAGAGGGGGAGGGAGATGAGTTAAACTGCTGTTGTGCTACATAAAAAGTGAGGGGACCATAGTGAGAACAACATCATGCAAACAACTAGGGTTGTTGGAAAGTGTTTCTTGCTAAGAATTTCAAATACACTGGCTCTGAGAATCAATAGTGTCCACAGGAAGTATGTGTCTACGTGTGCGTGTGCCTGCGTGCTTTAGTTTTTTGAATTTTTAGATGCCCTCTCTCCCCACTCCTTTTAACATAGTATTGGAAGTACTTGCCAGAGCAATTAGACAAGAGAAAGAATTAAAGGACATCCAAATAGGAAAAGATGGGCCGACCCCATGGCGCACTCGGGAGAGTTCGGCGCTGGGAGCACAGCGGCACTCCTGCCATGGGTTCGGATCCTATATAGGGATGGGCGGTGCGATCACTGGCTGAGCGCGGTGCGGCCGACACCAAGCCAAGGGTTGCGATCCCCTACTGGTCACAAAAAGGACAAAAAAAAAAACATATAGGAAAAGATGAAATCAAATTATCCCTGTTTGCAGATGACGTGATTCTATGTATAGAAAACCTGAAAGACTACAAAAAAATTCTTAGAACTGATAAATTCAGTAAGATTGCAGGATACAAAATCAATGTACAAAAATCAGTAGTATTTTTATACTCAGACAACAAACT
>NW_007729116.1:250230-255926 GCF_000696425.1 Galeopterus variegatus
TTGCAGGATACAAAATCAATGTACAAAAATCAGTAGTATTTTTATACTCAGACAACAAACTAGAAGAAAAAGAGATCAAGCAAGAAAGCAAGCCCATGTATAATAGTCACCAAAAAAATAAAATTCAGGGGCCGGCCTGGTGGCGCACTGCTACAGTGCGCCGCTTGGGAGAGCTGCGGCGCTCCCGCCGAGGGTTCGGATCCCACATGCAGACCGGTTCCCGCTCACTGGCTGAGCGAGGTGCTGCAGGCGCAACACCGAGGGTTGCGATCCTGTTGCCGGTCCCGGTCCGGTATGGGCACGACACTGAGGGTTGCGATCCGTTGCCGGACACGAAAAAATAAATAAATAAATAAATAAAAATAAAATTCCTAGGAATAAATCTAACCAAGGAGGTGAAAGATCTCTACAATGAGAACTACAAATCACTACTGAAAGAAATTAAAGACACCAAAAGATGGAAAAACATTCCTTATTCATGGATTGAAAGAATCAATATAGTAAAAATGTCCATACTACCCAATGCCATCTACAGATTCAATGTGATCCCCAACAAAATATCAGTGACATTCTTCACAGAAATAGAAAAAGCAATCCTAACATTCGTATGGAACAACAAAAGGCCCCAAATAGCCAAAGCACTCCTGAGCAAAAAAGGTAAAGCTTTCAGCATTATGCTTCCTGACTTTAAACTATATTACAAATCTATATTGACAAAAGCAGCATGGTACTGCCATAAAAGCAGACACTCAAAACAATGGAGCAGAATAGAGAACGTGGAATTCAGCCCATGTATTTATAGCCAATTGATCTTTGACAAGGACACCAAGAATATACATTGGGGAAAAGACTGCCTCTTCAATAAACAGTGCCAGGAAAACTGGGCATCCATATGTAGAAAAATGAAATTTGATCCGTACCTCTCACCATATACCAAAATCAACTCAAAATGGATTAAAGACTTAAATATAAGACCTGAAACTTTAAAACTCCTAGAAGAAAACATACAGGAAACACTCCAGGATTTAAGACTGGGCAATGACTTTATGAATAACACCCCAAAAGCACAGGCAACAAAAGAAAAAATAAACAAATGGGATTATATCAAACTAAGGAGCTTCTACACAGCAAAGGAAACAATTAACAGCATAAAAAGACAACCTACAGAATGGAAGAAAATATTTGAAAACTATGCATCTGACTAAGGATTAATATCCAGAATATACAAAGAGCTCATACAACTTTACAGCAAAAAAACAAATAATCCACTTTAAAAATGAGCAAAGGAGCTGAATAGACATTTCTCAAAGGAAAACATATAAATGGCCAATAGGTATATGAAAAAATGCTCAGCATCACTAATTATCAGGGAAATGCAAATTAAAATCACTTCAAGATATCACCCCACCCCAATCAGACTGGCTATTATCAAAAAAACAGAATAATAACAAATGCTGGTGAGGATACAGAGAAAGGGGAACTCATATATACTGTTGGTGGGACTGTAAATTAGTACAGCCATTATGGAGAACAGTATGGAGCTTCCTTAAACAACGACAGATAAAAGTACCATATGTTCAGCAATCCCACAAGTGGGAATATATCCAGAGGATCGGAAATCATTAGGTCAAAGGGATACCTGCACTCCCATGTTTATTGTACCTCTATTTACAATAGCCAGGCAATGGATCAAACTTAAATGTCTATTGACAGATGACTGTATAAGGAAATTGTGGTATATACACACAATGGAATACTACTCAGCCATAAAAAATAATGGAACTCTACCATTTAGAGCAACACAGATGGGCCTGGAGAAAATTACCCTAAATGAAACAATTCAGGTACAGAAAGAGAAATACCACATGTTCTCACTCATAACCAGGAGCTGAATCCATAAATAATCAAATAAACAATAAAGAGAGAGAGAAAGAAAGAAAGCAATCACAGTAATACATTGAACTTTTAGAAAGAGAGAAATGAACCATGGTTACTAGAGGTAAAAGGGGATGGGAGGTGGAGAGGGAGAGGGCTAATGAGGAATCGGTCAACTGACACAAAAAATGACAGCATATTGTAACGATGAGTGAGTTAACTATCCTGATCTAACTATCACACTGTGTACACAATTATTGAAAATCAATGTTGTATCCCACATGCATGTATAATAAATCGTCTAAAAAATTTTTTAATTTAAAAAATTTTAAGAAGAAAAAGAAAGAAGTATGTTTACATCTTACACTTGTGAAACAACCTCATAGGTGACTTGATTCCCAGGCTCACCCTGAATTACTCCACACGGACTGACTTCTCCCGAGGATACAGAGCTGGGGGTGGGAACTGAGGGAAGTTTTCTGAGGGATGTTAGTCCAAACTGAGTAACTCGTATTTAAAAATAGAAGATGGAGGGGCCGGCCCGGTGGTGCACTGCTACAGTGCGCCGCTTGGGAAGCGCGGTGGCGCTCCCGCCGAGGGTTCGGATCCCACATACAGACCAGTTCCCGCTCACTGGCTGAGCAAGGTGCGGGCGCAGCACCGAGGGTTGCGATCCCATGGCCGGTCCCGGTCCGGTACTGGCGCAACACTGAGGGTTGCGATCCGTTGCCGGTCACGAAAAAAGACAAAAAGGAAAAAAAAAAATAGAAGATGGAAAGTAAGATCTACTTCTGCAGATAGAAGATGCATAGAAAGTCACATGGTGGAAATCAGAAGGAGGACACACTCTTGCCGAAAGGGCTAATTTGGAAGCAAATGGAAAGTAAGATCTACTTCTGCAGATAGAAGATGCATAGAGAGTCACATGGTGGAAATCAGAAGGAGGACACACTCTTGCCGAAAGGGCTAATTTGGAAGCAAAGTGCTATATTAATAACTAGGGCATCTGCAAAAGGACTCCCATTTAAAGTTTATCTTCTCAGATTGGTTTTCCATGGAATGAGAAAAGTTTAGAGCAAAGTTTAACTACCTTCCCTCTTCCCTAAAATTCCTTCTAGATGAGGAAAGAGTGGGAGGCCCACCTTCTCACTCCTCTGATGGCTGCGTGGAGGGGCTGCATCTGAGGGAGGCACCCTCGGGACCATGAGCAGGAACTCCAGGCAGAGGCAGCTGCAGGGGTGGAGGATGGGGCTTGGGAGAGATGGGAGGAGCACATGAGGATGAGGCGGAGAATTTGGGAGCAGATGTGAGACAACCTTTCTTTTTTCCTAACCCTCCAGAGGGACAAATCTCTATAGGAGAAGAAAAAGTGAACAATTGAGTAATACGACCCCATTCCTATTTTTGAAACACGAAACTTTACTTGCCACCTACTTTGGCCCTCTCAGGCCAGTGTGGCTATTCCTTTTGTATATAGCTCTTCTCCGGTATTTAAGTTGACCTTTTCCCAAGGACAGAAGAGCGTGACTTGGGCCTCCAGCATTGGCTGACCACTGCCAGGTGCAGGAGCCCACCCAGGGAGAAATGCGAAGATAGCCAGGGGTGGTTTTGCTCTTTAACTTTGCCCTTTCTTTGGAACCAGGCAGGAATAAAGCCAAGAAGCCACTACTGTCCATTCTGTGGTGTATTTGTGTGTGCATTTGCGTGTACGTGAGTGTGTGTTTTTTCTGTCGTTCATTACTCCCCTGTTGAGAATGTAATGGATTCAGTCCAGGTACTTTTGTGGGTTGTCATGTTGACCCCATGGTTTTCTCTAATGTACACACATGTCATTATTGGCAATGGTACAATAAACACTGCTATGGTTAAAAAGAAGACATCGTGCCAATTTGCTCTCAGCCTCCCTGTTTCAAATCAAACCCTGTCAAATTCTATCTAAAGCCGTACATTCCCCAGCCGTTGGAGCCTCTGCGTCCTCATATGTCCCCTACGATGCCAAGCACTCTGGTGGCACCCAGCAAAAAAATCACGGTCTTATCAGTAGTTAGATTCTAATTTCATTACTTTGGACTTTAACCTATGCTCTAATTAGACGATGAACTGAGGAAAATCTAATTATTTTTCTGATATTCCTTCACATGGCATTCTTGATTATTGCTGTGTCACATTTGAACAACTCACAGGGGCTTCCTGGATGTGGGTAAAAATCATCCCTTCCCAAACAAAAGCCGAAGGAATGTCCTTAATCAAAGAGTGGAAGTTTGGCTTGTCAGTTTGTTGGTGTTTTCTTTTGTCTGTTGTTTTTCATTAGCATTGACTCTGAGGGTCTCACCCTTTCCATGAGATTAGAAGTTTGGCCACTCTAGTTGCCAAAGGCATTTGAAACGTGCTACATTTGGCCTCTGTCTTGTAACAATTCTCTTCTGTTTTACAAGACAGACATATGACCTTTCCTTCAGCCAGTAGCGAGTGGGTAAATGGATTACTCAGTTGACTGGGTATGACACCGCTGTTGAGAAATGTACTTTAAACATATTTGGCAAGCTGAAAGTGGCATGACCCATTAGGATGCTATTATGTTAACTTGGCTTGCCGTCCAGGTAGAGAAGCAGCTCTGCTGTAATGGAATGTTGTAAAGAACTGCTTGGATCCTTCAGACGGAGATGGCCTGCAGAGGTGATGCCAGCTGGACGGCGTGGAACCCAGGGACAACGTAATAGGCTACGCTCCCACCTCCTCCATCTGCCTTTACCAGGAAGACCAGAAAGGAGACTGGGGCTCCCTCTCGCTGCCCAGTTGACTCACGCTGGCCTATGGATTCAGGCAAATGAAGAAAGCAAGGAAATAAATGGACTAGGTCTAAGCTTTTACTTTTTGCCTCACCAAGTAACTCTTCCCCACTCAAACTCATACAGTCACCATGGCCACTGGAGTGAAAACAAAGGCTTCTGTGCACCAGATGCTGGAGCAGATTTCACAAACAGCCAAAGAGACACTATTATTAAAGATTAAAGACCAACACTAGTATCCCTGACCAAGAAATTTAATGGCAACTAGTGGAACAACAACAACGAGAAGGACAAAATTTCTCACCAAATGCTTACAGACACTTCACAGCCCCTGTATCTCATTTTATTAAACTATTTAATATGTTGGATTTACTTTCAGAGTGCCGGAGAAGAGATCCCATGAGTTTGAAGTCTGTGATTCACCAACAAACAAAGTTTGCAGCAGGAGGTTTTCTCGTGGAGAACAGGGAAAATGCTGAACAAGAGACGCTGCCCTACCCGGCAATTCAAAGATCCTTCCCTCTCTCTGCTTTACTGAGATATAAAGTGACTCTTTTGCTTCTAAGGAGGTCAAAACACAGAAAGGAAACAAGTCCAGAGGAAGGATTATCTTGGATACAAACCCTTTTCCTAGGATACCAGATAATCCAGGGATGCGAGCTGGTGCAAGACAGCTAAACATCAGTCCAGCTCCTCTTTGTGTCTGTAAACGTAGACCCATGTAAGTGACTTGGAAGAATTAAACCATAAAAATCCCAGCAGGGCAAAGTGCAGACCAGCTATTGCAGCCAGGGAGAGACCACTGATAATCTTACCTAAGAAGCAATTATGAAAGAAAAGCCTTCTCAGTAGTGAAGATTTTTTTTCAGAAGGCACTCAGCCAGGAAGGTTTTTCACCAAAAAGCAAAGAGATCTATGAAATCTTACCTAAGAAGCAATTATGAAAGAAAAGCCTTCTCAGTAGTGAAGATTTTTTTTTCAGAAGGCACTCAGCCAGGAAGGTTTTTCACCAAAAAGCAAAGAGATCTATGA
>NW_007729116.1:256362-257138 GCF_000696425.1 Galeopterus variegatus
TTTTTTTTCAGAAGGCACTCAGCCAGGAAGGTTTTTCACCAAAAAGCAAAGAGATCTATGAAACGTCTTCTTTTACCACCTCCTTGATAGATGTAGCAGGCGTACTTGTAAAATTGGAAGAGAACTTGTCTCTGGAATCCTCAAGGATCTATGCAGTAGAAAAAATGGACAAATAGCTAGAACTAAAAATACGTGGTTGATGATGTCTCTATACTCTTAGAAGGCCTTACCCGGGAACAGTCTAGTGAGTATAAAGACTTCCGTCTTCAAAGCCAGATGAATGAATAACAGTTCAAAATGGGGTTCCACCACTTACCAGCTCCAGGATTGAGGCAAGTTTTTAAATTCTCTGAGCCTTGGCTTTCTCAGTTGTATAAAAAGAACAGTAGCATCTGTACCCTGGAGGTTGTACAGAGCCAGTGCATAATAGATGCTCAACAAATGTTACATTCCTGATCCTTTTTTGCACAATTATAGACTAAAAATAGAAATAGTATAATTTCCCACTTTTTATACAAGATAGTGCACGACGAAAACCAAGAAGAGAGAACATAAAGTAGTTGAAAAGACAATACCGGAATTCAACTCCTAGCTCTATTTCTGTGTCTGTGATTCTGCTGGGCCTCTGATTTCTCATATTAAAAGGAAAGAGATTTGACTAAATAGTTGATCCCCAGGGCTCCTTCAGGCTTTGAAATTCTTCGATTTCATTCATGGTTGTTATCGATGGTAATGTCTAAGCCACTGAATAGATATTTAAAGTTCAGTACTTTTTT
>NW_007729116.1:257891-258235 GCF_000696425.1 Galeopterus variegatus
ACAGTGTCTGACACAGAGTAAGCACTCAATAAATAACAGCTGTTCTTTGTTGTTGTTTTTACCTATTTAGGGGAGATGCAGCAATCACTAAATACTGTGGTTTTACCAACTACAAATTTAAAATATCATGGTTTTGTCTTCGTATAAATGAGATTTTAATATTTATCTTTTTATGTGCCCATGGTGCATTCAGTCCCCACCTGCTTCATTATAAACACCCAGAGCAATTACTGTCCCTACTTCTGGAGCATAAGCAGCAGATCCAGGAATAGCATGGAGCGTGATACAAATCTCTATCTAAGGAGAGAAGACCACGCCCAGAAAAATGTCCTGTTAAGCACTGC
>NW_007729116.1:258300-258655 GCF_000696425.1 Galeopterus variegatus
TGATTTCACCAACCATAATCAGCCACAGTACAATCAAGTGAGATGAACATTTGGGATTATTACTGCAAAGGACACAGTCTCTGCCCTAAAGGAATTTACAGTCCAATACATGAGCAATTATAACCCAGCACAAAATGTAGTCAAGAGGGACACTAAGTGGTTCAGACATTGAGAAATCAATAAGGGCTTGAGAAGGTGTGGATAGTGCTCTTTGTGCTTCAGGTGCTCACACATCGAAATTTTTCCTACTCTTGACTTCCAGCTCCACTTTTTGTTTACTCAACAGATTCTACCAGCCTTGGCTGGCTCTAAATACACAAGTACAAGTAGTTTGCTACCAATTCAGGGAAATTAT
>NW_007729116.1:259605-259986 GCF_000696425.1 Galeopterus variegatus
CGCTCTCAAGCGCCGCACTCTACCAAGTGCGCCACCGGGCCGGCCCCAGGGAAATAATTTTAACTCCCTCACACATTCGCATTTATTTTTGTCACTCAGAACTTAAATCAATCTTAAGTTCAATTATTTAGAATATAATACTTTAAAACAATTTTCTAATGTAGCCTTTACTAATGTCCTAATAAAATATTCCTGAATATGCAAGAGGAAATTCAAACAGAAACTCAAGAAAATCTAGAAAATAATAATAAGGAAAATACAGCTTGTGAGACTGTATGGGAAGTAGCTAAAACAGAAATCTGAGGGAAAATAGTAGCCTCAAACATTTCTCTGATACAAAAACAAAAAGGAAAACATGTAAATTAGGCATCCAAGTTGAAA
>NW_007729116.1:260619-263910 GCF_000696425.1 Galeopterus variegatus
AGAACATAAGAAACAATATGAAGCATACATATAACTGTGTCAGTAAGGATCCTTCCAAGAAAACAGAACCTAGAGAGAATTTAATATAGAAAATTAATTAAAGACTTTGGAACAGCTAAAAGAACAAACAAAGCAATATAAGGCAATACAGAAATCAACAACTCTTACAGTGTTTCTTTACCTTTTTTTCATTCCTCTAAGCCTTTTTAGATATATTTTTCCTAACCATCCCCCACCATGAATCATTTTAGCCCTCTTGAGGCCCCTTGGAAATGCATGTGTTAGAGGAACAAAGAAAAAAGGTGTTAAGGGTATGTTACTAGAGGCTAAAAACCAGAGAGAGCCACCTAACTAGTGCTAGAAGCACAGTGGAGATATAGCCAAAGTCACCACAGGAGGCAAAAGCTGGGCTGGAGGGAATAGACTGACCTCTCCCTTCCTCTTTTCCTCTGATCTCAGTGCCTCGCATTGGCCAAACCTAACTAGAAGCCAGGAAAGTCTGGGAAATGCACTTTCAGGGGTCATCCCCTTGTGTGTGAAATAGAAGGGAGCAAGAAAAATGCAAGGAATGGGTTTGAGCAGAAACAAGTAAATGTCCAACACAGTAATACATCCCATTTACTTAAATTTTTTAAAAAATTATGTGAAAAATATATCCATTTTTCAAAAATATATACATGCAAAAAGAGCACATGAAGCACATTAAAATGGTTTCCTGAGTGAAGGAGAAGAGTAGAATGGATATAGAGAATAAAGGTTAAAGGGAGTTTGAAAAAGAAGAGAAAGATTACTTTGCGAGAAAATTTTTTAAGGAGCTACTCCAGCAGAACAAAGGTAAAAACAAAGAAAGAAGACAACATAAGACCAGGCAACAATGGTATAACCCATGACAGCAATAATGAGAGATGCCAGGATGCCAGCTATGCTGCAAAAATAGGGGGAGACCAGTCCAGATTAGAGTAGGAGAACAGAGGGTGCAGGAGGTGAAGCAACAGAAGGGTTTGCCTCTGGGGAGTGAGACCTCACCTGGGTGGGAAGGAATAGCACCAGGGACTTGTTTCCTGATAAAATTAACCTGTTATAGTTCAGTTGTTACCACGTGCCCGTGACCCTTTTACACAAAAAATAAAAAATTTTAAAAATCTTCAATGCAATTCAGTTTTGCTCAATAAATTTTTATTGAGAGTATATTCCTGACAAAGAAGAATAAAGTTCCTCTTACAGCAAAAGGTCCAAACTCTTTATGTTGGTGTAGAAGCCCCTACGTGATGTGACCTTGAAGAACCTGCATAACATTATCTCTCTTCTTCATCCAATCTAAATACGTGTAGGTCTCCAAACCTGAGATGCTGTTTCCTTCCTGCTTGCTTTTGTATAGGTAGCTCCCTCTGCTTTGAGTGGTCTCCTACCAGTGTCTTCCTGGCCACCCTAAGATCCCAGCTAGCATTTCCTCCCCTCTGAGGCCTTCTAATCCCAGGGAGGGGTGATCCCACTGTGTTCAACCCATTTACTATAGGACTTACTGAAAGGGACCTTAACCAGAGAACAGCCATCTTTGAGGTAACTAAGACCAAGGGAAAAATTCTAGTTAGCCATGAACTTAGGAACAATGCTATTGCAATCAGTGAACTGCTGGACTCACAATTCCCCTGTTCAGGTGAGTCATAGTCATTCCAAGCCAAGAAACTCATAATCATCAATTCCTTGAGCTTAGCAGATGAATTGATAAACTGAACATACAGCTGAAATTGCCCAGGGGTGAAATTATGCCCCAAAAAAGGATATTTCTCCGAAGTGTGTTTCTGTTTTATCTCCCATCACAAGCTCCCATGTTGATTTACTTAGCTGTTACACTCCTAGAATTAAGAACTAAAACTAAAAAAGGATATTTCTCCGAAGTGTGTTTCTGTTTTATCTCTCATCACAAGCTCCCATGTTGATTTACTTAGCTGTTACACTCCTAGAATTAAGAACTAAAACTAAGTTTTCTTATTTCCATACTTTTTTAACCAACTGTGAAGGAATTCCAAGAGAAAGGCAAAGCATCCTGGCTGGTTATTAATTCACCTTCTTGCTTGAAGGAAAATTGCATTTACATTAGTTAAGGATACAAATCAGGTATTTTTATGTTCCAGTGATGCTTGACTGAGATTATTGTCTTTGAGCTCTCCCTAGGAGATAAGGACTCTGGCCTCATGATAACGTCAAGGGCTGAAGCTGACCAATCCACTAACTGCAGGCTCCATGATGCCAAAGCACCCAGTCCATCATGGGATCCTGACATCTGACTCAGACCCTCTGCTGACCCGTGACTGTCCTCTCTCTTTGTCCACAGGGCAAAAACCCTTGCCTTACCTTCCCACTTCTTCCCCTCTAAAAACCCCAGAACACACAACAGGAGGTGGGATGATTTTAGCCTGGTCATCCCCCAGATGTAGGTTATACGAATAAAGCTACCAAGCCTTGCACCAACTTTTGGACTTTGGGTCATCTGTTTAGTGTGAGAGAATAGCTGAACCCGTTGCTGGTAACATCTTCACATGCCCTGTCATTATTTAGTTTATCATGTCTTCTCTTCTGCTCATTAAATTTATTCATCTTTGTATCCACAGCAGCAATTATAGTGCCTGACTCATACTAGATGCTAAGTGAATGCTTATTTAGTGAAGACTTTCATAAATGAATGAAAACAATGAAATACTTTAGATAAATTAATTCTCTGGTATTTTAAATAAATTTTGTGTTATATATATTACTATTCATAAATACTCCCCAAATGAAAATTTTATGGTACATATTTATTTATTATATTCACATATGAGGTGGTCTTCAAAAAGTTCATGGAAGCATTTGTTTATATCTTTTAATCAAATTCTTTCACAAACTTTTTGAAGTATCCTCACATATTTATTTATAACTCATTTTTCCAAAAGAAGGATTTGAGAGAGACCAAACTTTGCATTCATATCTATTTTAAATCAGGACAGCAAGAGTTTTTGTTCACTGGATGTTTTCAGGTTAAGATCTTCCTTATCTTCCTTATCAATAAAACCCCTACTTAAGGTTTCGACTTGTTTCAAAAGCAAAGAGAATTTTTGTTTAAAAGCCTGAAATAATGAGGTTTCCTTTCATGCTAATTCTTTCAGGACAAAAGTCTAATTGAGGATCAGAATATTGAAAAGCTCAAGATATCTGCCGTCTAGCTGGGCAAAGGGGCCACTTCCTTTTCGGGACTCTACTTTTCTCTCTGAGTGGCACATCTTGTTCACAGCACTGAGCAGCTGGAATGAC
>NW_007729116.1:264724-265552 GCF_000696425.1 Galeopterus variegatus
AAAATGGAAAAAGTACTCTACCACAACTGCCATCTCAGGAAAATTGCAGCTTTTAGGAGCCAAAACAATATTAATTCAGACCACTGGTACCTTGGCCTCATCCAGGGGCCAAGGAAATGGCTGAAGAGGAGAGACAGGTGATATTCAATCCTAATGATACTATATGAAGGAGGTCACCTCCTTATTTTTTTAGTTCCATATGGCATATCATAAAATCTTGTGCTCTTTAGCCAACAAAGTAATAATCCTCTTAAGGCCACCAGTCAAAAAATAGGACTGCAGGGTAAAATGAAAACCTATCTCCAAAACTAATGGCAGAAACCTCTTTAGAAGATGGGCTACGTTGGAAGCAGTGCATGATTAAAATGTTCCAGAGTGTCAATAAGCCTGGCTAGCAATTTGGCAGCTGTCTCCTGGACAAATGTCCTCCACTGGAGGTAACAATCAAGAAACCTACCTCCCTGCCTGTCTGCTGAAAGAAATCCACACCATAGCTAGAGCCAGACAACCCGTAGGTTACATCCCACCTGGGACTACTCCTTGGCAAATCCACAGTACCTAACACGTTGACAAGTAGCTTAGCATGTTTAAATTGGGAATATGTTTCTGAAACCTTCAATATGTGGCGGATACTCAAGACCCTCCTGCCTAAGTGTCTACAGTCTTTCTAAATGGCCATCCACCTGGAAACACAATCACAGTGTCAGACTCACTGGTTAATTCCTTAGTCAACTTCATGGAACTCAACTCCTCAGAAAAGCTTCAATCACATAGAATAACTGGAGAGCAGGCTAACCACAATTATAAAATGTATGTTTTTTTTTTAAA
>NW_007729116.1:266020-268246 GCF_000696425.1 Galeopterus variegatus
AAATGTTTTTGTTGTGTTTTCTACTGGTCATCATTTGGCAGTCTTGCTGTCTGAAGAGTGTGGTTTCTCCAACCTTTCCAAGTGGCCATATATTTTCTATGAAACCACCAGGTGTCAGTCACCATGCTCAGTGCTTTATGGGTGTTGTCCCATCCATCCTCACATCAGCATTACAAAGTGCTGGGGCTTTGAAAGCAAAGTCATGAGGTCAAGGACACAGGCTAGCCTATGTCAAAGGAACAGTAAAAATGCCTGTCTCTGGCACCAAGGCCCAGGCTCTTTTTATGGAATCCTGCTGCCTCCTGTGGTCACAAAGAAGTAGCTCAAAAAATATTGAATAAAGGCCAAATACTGTCAAGTAAAACTTACCTATTTTAATAAACAAGAGCCATTTATAATAATTCTTAGCACATTGTTGCCATTTGAGTGGTTGATGCTAAAGTGACTTCAGAAATACTGGAAAACTATTTACTTCCTTAAACAAATTAAGTGTGGCCTCTGTGAACTGACTGATGCTCTCCTGTACTACCTTTTATTACCCAAAGTAGCAGAGAAGGTAAATTTCAACCCAGTCCACGTCCACATGATCTCATAGTCTCTTAGTGTATTATTATCCAGAAAAATAATTATTTGGTCATTTTATGTGTGTGGTCTGATTTCCCAGCAGGGCTCGGATCTCTGAGAGCACATATATCATGTTTTCTTTTTCTTCAGTATCCACTCACTCTTCCTCTCTCAATGCAGCACCCGGGCTGCATGATACCCTGACAAACTAGGCACTTTCAGTATACCATCAACTAAATATGAGTCCTGCTCTGGAATTAGTGTATTACAAAAGCAAGTGAAAAATATAACATATTCTAGCAAATGTACCACTGTGGTGCAGGTGTCAGTAGAGGGGAGGTTGTGCAGGTGGGGACAGGGGGAGATGGGAAGTCTCTGTAAATTCCATTCAACTTTGCAGTGAACCTAACTTTGCTGTGAACCTANATGGGAAGTCTCTGTAAATTCCATTCAACTTTGCAGTGAACCTAACTTTGCTGTGAACCTAAACTGCTTTAAAAATAGTTTATTAATATACATATACATATATATTTGAAACCTTACTATACTAAAAGGATATACAGGAAATCAAGGACGTCTATGCCCACCTCATTCATAGGCAGCTCAGAAGCCAAAAGTTTCCAACTCATTGCTCCTAGCCCAGGATAGATAGAGCCAGAGTCTTAGCCCCGGGAGAGGAACCAGTCTGTGCATCACAAGATAACCATACATGGACTGGCCATTAGGAGGAACAACCATTTCCAAGGAGGCTGGCATAAACACTGACCTATGGGGCTTTCTATTTTTTAATGTGCTCAAACAACCCAGTCAGAGTGGCTGGTCTACGCAACAGAGAGACAAACAGGCCATTCAGTTCAAAGACCATAATGAAAGATGGAGTTAGCGAGGCAGGTAAGAGTTTAGATACAGAAAACCTTGCAGTCTAGTGTATACAAATGCTACCATTTGTATACTTAAAAAAGAGTGAGTACATACTCATATTTTCTCATATGCATATTTTTTTTAAAACTCCAGAAGATTATAAAGAAACTCATAGGTCTTAACCTATATGGAGGGGTTGTGAGTAACAGATGAAGTAGGGGTGGAAAGAAGATCTTTACATTTAGGTTTCTGAGCCAGTGAATGCAGTATTAATCATTTAAAAATTGATAACACCCAACAAACAAAACAGCTCAGGGTCTGGATTCAATCTACCTGGACTCCAAACCCCACTTAAAGACTGCATAATCTTGGGCAATCATTTAGCTACTTCAAGTCCCCATTTCATCTGTAAAATAAAGATAATATGCCTATTTTACAGTCACCTTGATGATTAAATTATATAATCCCTGTAACATGCATAGCACATAGTGAATACTCAATAAATGTTAGCTCTTAATATTATCGTTATTATTGATACATTATTAGTATATAAGAAACTTACTGTACATCACAAAGTCCAGAAAAATGGATATGTGACAGAACTTTCTCTTATGCTCAAGTGACTGATATATTCTTCCACTAATTTTACTATTGAGGAAGCAAATGTTTATTCTTGTAATTTCCAGGACCTGGCCAGTGGGATAAATATACCCCAAAACCATAATATTACCTATTCTAGAGCAATATTAATAATACCAATTTCTTAAGAATAATCTTCAGAATTTCCAAGATCTCATCTTG